>NW_026290982.1:15000-117500 GCF_023373465.1 Oncorhynchus keta
TTTCCTGCCAAGGCAAACCGCCTCAGTGCTAACAGTATAACTCTCGTCAAAGACACATGATTACTGTATACAACAGCTGTAGGATCAGCAGAGGCATTCAGGGTAGTTAGAGGGACATATATTAGGTTACTTACATTGTGTCTTCCAACGCCCCTGGGATAATGTACATTTACTGAAGCATTGTGACAACTCAGCGACACAATGGTAGGGATTCACTGAGCTGGGCTTGGGTCATTGATAAGTCATTGTCTCAACTCATCCTTATAATGCTGTGAAAGGAACCCAAATGATTTGGGTGGATCCCATCCTCCTTATAATGCTGTGAAAGGAACCCAAATGATTTGGGTTTATCCCATCCTCCTTATAATGCTGTGAAAGGAACCCAAATGATTTGGGTGGATCCCATCCTCCTCATAATACAAACTTTGTTTCCAGAAGGTAACAAAATTGTCAATAAATGTTCCACCCACAGAGCTGAAATAGTCTGGTAGCCAGTTATGGAGGGATAACAGTCTGCTGATAGTCTGGTAACCAGTTATGGAGGGATAACAGTCTGCTGATAGTCTGGTAACCAGTTATGGAGGGATAACAGTCTGCTGATAGTCTGGTAACCAGTTATGGAGGGATAACAGTCTGCTGATAGTCTGGTAGCCAGTTATGGAGGGATAACAGTCTGCTGAACCGTTCAATGCCACCATTTAGGGAGGGCAGAGGACAGATATTATGGGGCGTTTGTTGGTGTCAAGTAGAGACCCAATCAGTTCTTTAAAATCAATCTTCAGCTGTTCAGAACTGCCTTTCATTATCTCATTGAATCCCACATGAACTATGATAGACTCAATTTCCTGATGAGACACCTTGACTATCATTACTACTAAAGACGGCACCAGAGAAGATGGCAGATGTTTTATGTGCTCCTAACTGATTGGGTTTTGTTTTTTAAACTTATTTTGTATATAATGTTGCTACTGCCACTTATGACCGAAAATAACTTCTGGACATCAGAACAGTAATTTAACGAGTCCGACAAGCCCGACGTGAACGACATACTTCTTTCCCGGGAACAGGCCCAAATCCCCGTCGTTTGTGTGAAGAGACGAGAAAAAGAGAGGGAGAAAAAGAGGATGGAGGGCAGGCTGCCTTCTGAGGATTCGTAGGCGATCGAATAAACCCCCTGCCATCCGTTCTACTAGCTAACGTGCAATCATTGGAAAATAAAATTGACGACTTACAAGGAAGATTAAACTACCAAGCGGACATTAAAAACTGTAATATCTTATGCTTCATGGATTCATGGCTGAACGACAACATTATCAACATACAGCTGGCTGGTTATACGCTGTATGGGCAGGGTAGAACAGCGGCGTCTGGTAAGACAAGGGGTGGAGGACAATGAATATGTGTAAACAACAGCTGGTGCACGATATCTAAGGAAGTCTTGAGGTTTTGCGCACCTGAGGTAGAGTATCTCATGATAAGCTGTAGATCACACTATCTACATAGATAGTTTTCATCTGTATTTTTCGTAGCTGTCTACATACCACAAAAGACCAATGCTGGCACTAAGACTGGACTCAATGAGATGTATTGCGCCATAAGCAAACAGGAAAATGCTTATCCAGATACCGGGGACTTTAATGCAGGGAAACTTAAATCTGTTTTACCAAATTTCTATCAGCATGTTAAATGTGCAACCAGAGGGGAAAAAACTCAAGACCACCATTACTCCAAATGGAGATGGGTACAGGCTCTCTCTCATCCTCCATTTGGCAAATCTGACCATGATTCTATCCTCCTGATTCCTGCTTACAAGCAGAAATTCAAGCAGGAAGTACCAGTGACTCGGTCAATAAAAAAGTTGTCAGATGAAGCAGATGCTAAACTACAGGAATTTTTGCTAGCACACTGGAATATGTTCCGGGATTCTTCCGATGGCATTGAGGAGTACACCACCTCAGTCATTGCCTTCATCAATAAGTGCATCGATGACGTTGTCCCCACAGTGACTGTACGTTCATACCCCAACCAGAAGCCATGGATTACAGGCAACAATCGTACTGAGCAAAAGGCTAGAGCTGCCGTTATCAAGGAGCAGGACTCTAATAAGGAAGCTTATAAGAAATCCCGCTATGCCCTCTGACGAACCATCAAACAGGAAAAAAGTGTCAATACAGGACTAAGATCGAATTGTACTAAACCGGCTCCAACGCTCGTCGGATGTGGCAGGGCTTGCAAACCATTACAGACTACAAAGGGGAGCACAGCCGTGAGCTGCCCAATGACACAAGCCTACCAGGCGAGCTAAACTACTTCTATGCTCGAGGCAAATAACACTGAAACATGCATGAGAGAACCAGCATCCTGACGGGATGCATCTCTGCCTGAAACCCCACCTCTTTAAGGAATACCTAGGATAGGATAAGTAATCCTTCTCACCCCCCTTTAAGATTTAGATGCACTATTGTAAAGTGACTATTCTACTGGATGTCATAAGGTGAATGTACCAATTTGTAAGTCGCTCTGGATAAGAGCGTCTGCTAAATGACTTAAATGTAAATGTAAATGCCTGGTATGGAAACTGCTCGGCCTCCAACCACAAGGCACTTCAGAGGGTAGTGAGTACGACCCAGTACATCACCGGGGCTAAGCTTCCTGCCATCCTGGACCTCTGTACCGCGCATTGTCAGAGGAAGGCCCTAAAAATTGTCAAAGACTCCAAGCCACCCTAGTCATAGACTGCTCTCTCTGCTTCCGCACTGCAAGCGGTACCGGAGCGCCAAGTCTAGGTCAAAGAGGCTTCTAAACAGCTTCTACCCCCAAGCCATAAGACTCATGAACAGTTAATCACAATGGCTACCCAGACTAATGGCTACCCAGACTATATACCTATATATACCCAGACTATATACCTGTATATAGCCACGATATTGTTATTTACTACTGCTCTTTAATTATTTGTTATTCTTATCTCTTACTTTTTGGGGGTATTTTCTTAAAACTGCATTGTTGGTTAAGGGCTTGTAAGTAAGCATTTCACTGTAAGGTCTTGTTGTACAATACCTATTGTATACGGCGCATGTGACAAATGCAATTGGATTTGATTGGTTCCGGACGACCATGTGACCACACTCTCCGTAGCTGACGTGAATAAGACCTAGACTTATTACAGGTCAACATTCACAAGGCCGCAGACGGATGACCAGGATGTGTCCTCCGAGCATGCGGTGACCAAGTGTCTTCACTGACGTTTTCAACCTCCCTGACCGAGTCTGTAATACCAACATGTTTCAAGCACACCACCATAGTCCCTGTGCCCAAGAACACAAAGGCAACCTGCCTAAATGACTACAGACACGTAGCACTCACATCTGTAGCATGAAGTGCTTTGAAAGGCTGGTCATGGCTCACATCAACACCATTATCCCAGAAACCCTAGACCCACTCTCATTTGCATACCGCCCTAACAGATCCACAGATGATGCAATCTCTATTGCACTCCACACTACCCTTTCCCACCTGAACAAAAGGAACACCTACGTGAGAATGCTGGTCATTGACTACAACTCAGCATTCAACACCATAGCGCCCTCAAAGCTCATCAATAAGCTAAGGACCCTGGGACTTAACACCTCCCTCTGCAACTGGATCCTAGACTTCCTGACAGGCCACCCCCAGGTGGTAAGGGTAGGTAACAACACATCCGCCATGCTGATTCTCAACACAGGGGCTCCTCATGGGTGCATGCTCAGTCCCCTCCTGTACTCCCTGTTCACTCATGACTGCACGGCCAAGCACGACTCCAACACCATCATTAAGTTTGACGATGACACAACAGTGGTAGGTCTGATCACCGACAACGATGAGACAGCCCATAGGGAGGAGGTCAGAGACCTGGCCGTGTGGTGCCAGGACAACAAACTCTTCCTCAACATGATCAAGACAAAGGAGATGATTGTGGACTACAGGAAAAGGAGGACCGAGCACGCCCCCATTCTGATCGAGGGGGCTGTAGTGGAGCAGGTTGAGAGTTTCAAGTTCCTTGGTGTCCACATCACCAACAAAGTAGAATGGACCAAACTCACCAAGACAGTTGTGAAGAGGCCACAACAAAACATAATCCCCCTCAGGAGACTGAAAAGGTTTGACATGGGTCAAGGCTTCTAAACAGCTTCTACCCCCCTCCCATTTATGCCACTGCTACTCTCTCTTATTATCTATGCATAGTCACTTTAATAACTCTACCTACATGTACATATTACCTCGACTAACCGGTGCCCCAGCACATTGACTCTGTACCAGTACCCCCTGTATGTAGTCTCGCTATTTTTATTTTACTGCTGCTCTTTAAGTACTTGTTACTTGTATTTCTTATTCTTATTCGTATTTTTTAAACCGCATTGTTGGTTAGGGACTAGTAAGTACCGGTACCCCCTGTATATAGCCTCCACATTGACTCAGTACCGGTACCTCCTGTATATAGCCTCCACATTGACTCTGTACCGGTACCCCCTGTATATAGCTTCCAGATTGACTCAGTACCGGTACCCCCTGTATATAGCCTCCACATTGACTCTGTACCAGTACCCCCTGTATATAGCCTCCACATTGACTCTGTACCTGTATATAGCCTCCACATTGACTCAGTACCGGTACCCCTGTATATAGCCTCCACATTGACTCTGTACCGGTACCCCCTGTATATAGCCTCCACATTGACTCTGTACCGGTACCCCCTGTATATAGCCTCCACATTGACTCTGTACCGGTACCCCCTGTATATAGCCTCCACATTGACTCAGTACGGGTACCCCCTGTATATAGCCTCCACATTCACTCAGTACGGGTACCCCCTGTATATAGCCTCCACATTGACTCAGTACGGGTACCCCCTGTATATAGCCTCCACATTCACTCAGTACCGGTACCCCCTGTATATAGCCTCCACATTGACTCAGTACGGGTACCCCCATGTATATAGCCTCCACATTGACTCAGTACGGGTACCCCCTGTATATAGCCTCCACATTCACTCAGTACCGGTACCCCCTGTATATAGCCTCCACATTGACTCTGTACCGGTACCCCCTGTATATAGCCTCCACATTGACTCAGTACCGGTACCCCCTGTATATAGCCTCCACATTGACTCAGTACGGGTACCCCCATGTATATAGCCTCCACATTGACTCAGTACGGGTACCCCCATGTATATAGCCTCCACATTGACTCAGTACGGGTACCCCCATGTATATAGCCTCCACATTGACTCAGTACGGGTACCCCCTGTATATAGCCTCCACATTGACTCAGTACCGGTACCCCCATGTATATAGCCTCCACATTGACTCAGTACGGGTACCCCCTGTATATAGCCTCCACATTGACTCAGTACGGGTACCCCCTGTATATAGCCTCCACATTGACTCAGTACGGGTACCCCCTGTATATAGCCTCCACATTGACTCAGTACGGGTACCCCCTGTATATAGCCTCCACATTGACTCAGTACGGGTACCCCCTGTATATAGCCTCCACATTGACTCAGTACGGGTACCCCTGTATATAGCCTCCACATTGACTCTGTACCGGTACCCCCTGTATATAGCCTCCACATTGACTCAGTACGGGTACCCCCTGTATATAGCCTCTTATTGTTATGTTATTGTGTTATTTTTTTATTTAGTTTATTTGGTAAATATTTTCCTACCTCTTCTTGAACTGCACTGTTGGTTACGGGCTTGTAAGTAAGCATTTAAGGGCGGCAGGGTCAAGTGACAAATAAAGTTTGATTTGACCAATGCAGGCTACACAGCGCTCCTTCAGCCGTGGCCCTGCTGCCCTCCGGGGTCCGGTACTTACCTTCCCTGTCACTCGGCTGTATCAAGTCCAGGTTCAGGTTCTTCATCATGTCGTCACAACGGCTGACAGGGCTGCTGGTGCTGTCGTCCACACGCGGAACCTCCATGGCCTTTACAACGTCTCCTACTGTTGTCTCTTCGTGGTGCTGGACTGATCTTCACCTTCAATACACAGTCCAGTCACTCGCTGTGCTCAGTGCTCCCCGCCCCTCCTCCCCTCCCTTCCTCCTCTGATCCCCTCCCCTGCTCCTCTCGGGTCCCCTTCCAGTGCTCAAGCAGCTTCAGCACAGCAGCATATGGCACGGCACTACTTGGACAAACGGTCCCCGCTGAGACGTAGTGGATAAACTGAAAGAAATGGAGAAAAAGGAGGGAACATGACATTATCTATTAGACACGTTATTGAATTATGAATGCGTTACTGATGTAACAGGCCGCGTGTGTTTATTCAGCCTCAGGGCAGAGAACATAGAGCAGGGATTAGCAGAAAAAAATTAATTAAATGACGGTTGATGTAACCAGATTACTCTGCTGCTCCCTGTGTCGCAGCTCCTATGAAACCTCTGTCGCCTTTTCATCACGTTCATCTCTATTTTCATCACAAATAAAGGACAAGGCCAGTAAATACTTCATTTGAAATGTGACAATATGCTGCAGGCACCTACTTTCACCTCTGGTGGCAAACCATCAGATCAAATCAAATCAAATGTTATTTGTCACATGCTTCATAATCAACAGGTGTAGTAGACCTTAAACAGGTGTAGTAGACCTTAAACAGGTGTGGTATACCTTAAACAGGTGTAGTAGACCTTAAACAGGTGTGGTATACCTTAAACAGGTGTAGTAGACCTTAAACAGGTGTGGTATACCTTAAACAGGTGTAGTAGACCTTAAACAGGTGTAGTAGACCTTAAACAGGTGTAGTAGACCTGAAACAGGTGTAGTAGACCTTAAACATGTGTAGTAGACCTTAAACAGGTGTAGTAGACCTTAAACAGGTGTAGTATACCTTAAACAGGTGTAGTAGACCTTAAACAGGTGTAGTAGACCTTAAACAGGTGTAGTAGACCGTAAACATGTGTAGTAGACCTTAAACAGGTGTAGTAGACCTTAAACAGGTGTGGTAGACCTTAAACATGTGTAGTAGACCTTAAACAGGTATAGTAGACCTTAAACAGGTATAGTAGACCTTAAACAGGTGTAGTAGACCTTAAACAGGTGTAGTAGACCTTAAACAGGTGTAGTAGACCTTAAACAGGTATAGTAGACCTTAAACAGGTGTAGTAGACCTTAAACAGGTATAGTAGACCTTAAACAGGTATAGTAGACCTTAAACAGGTGTAGTAGACCTTAAACAGGTGTGGTATACCTTAAACAGGTGTAGTAGACCTTAAACAGGTATAGTAGACCTTAAACAGGTATAGTAGACCTTAAACAGGTATAGTAGACCTTAAACAGGTGTAGTAGACCTTAAACAGGTATAGTAGACCTTAAACAGGTGTGGTAGACCTTAAACATGTGTAGTAGACCTTAAACAGGTGTAGTAGACCTTAAACAGGTATAGTAGACCTTAAACAGGTGTAGTAGACCTTAAACAGGTGTACACTAACAGTGAAATGCTTACTTACGGGGCTTTTCCAACGATGCAGATTCAAAGATATAGATAGATAGATAAATAGAAAGATAGATAGATAGATAGATAGATAGATAGATAGATAGATAGATAAATAAAACATTGAAATAGTCACGAGGAATAAATACACAGGGAATAACGAGTAAAGATAGCATGGCTATATACAGGAAGTACCTGGTAATAGCATGGCTATATACAGGAAATACCAGGTAATAACATGGCTATATACAGGAAATACCAGGACTGAGTGGAGGTACCCCTGCACATCCACTCAGTAGTGGTACTCCCTGTATATAGCCATGTTATTACCTGGTGCTCCCTGTATATAGCCATGTTATTACCTGGTACTCCCTGTATATAGCCATGTTATTACCTGGTACTCCCTGTATATAGCCATGTTATTATCTGGTACTTCCTGTATATAGCCATGTTATTACCTGGTACTCCTGTATATAGCCATGTTATTACCTGGTACTCCTGTATATAGCCATGTTATTACCTGGTACTTCCTGTATATAGCCATGTTATTACCTGGTACTCCTGTATATAGCCATGTTATTACCTGGTACTCCTGTATATAGCCATGTTATTATCTGGTACTTCCTGTATATAGCCATGTTATTACCTGGTACTTCCTGTATATAGCCATGTTATTACCTGGTACTCCTGTATATAGCCATGTTATGTATGACCTGGTACTCCCTGTATATAGTCATGTTATTACCTGGTACTCCTGTATATAGCCATGTTATTACCTGGTACTTCCTGTATATAGCCATGTTATTACCTCCTGTATATAGCCATGTTATTACCTCCTGTATATAGCCATGTTATTACCTGGTACTTCCTGTATATAGCCATGTTATTACCTCCTGTATATAGCCATGTTATTACCTCCCTGTATATAGCCATGTTATTACCTGGTACTTCCTGTATATAGCCATGTTATTACCTGGTACTTCCTGTATATAGCCATGTTATTACCTGATACTCCTGTATATAGCCATGTTATTACCTGGTACTCCCTGTATATAGCCACGTTATTACCAGGTACTTACTGTATATAGCCATGTTATTACCTGGTACTTCCTGTATATAGCCATGTTATTACCTGGTACTTCCTGTATATAACCATGTTATTACCTGGTACTTCCTGTATATAGCCATGTTATTACCTGGTACTTCCTGTATATAGCCATGTTATTACCTGGTATTTCCTGTATATAGCCATGTTATTACCTGGTACTTCCTGTATATAGCCATGTTATTACCTGGTGCTTCCTGTATATAGCCATGTTATTACCTGGTACTTCCTGTATATAGCCATGTTATTACCTGGCACTTCCTGTATATAGCCATGTTATAACATTTTTCTTCAATAACGTAGCTGTCAGTAGAGTCCGAGCTAGAAGGGGGGCTGGGCATGGGGAGGAGGATTATTTAAGATACTGTTTGAAGATGTAGGGTTTCAGATGTTTTCTTAACAAACACAAAATGGTGCCAACAGAGTAAAAGGACATTTTAAGCACATTTTCTTCACTGATATAACCTAAAATATAATATCATACCTGTCTTCAGATTTTGTCATAAAATAAGTATAATGTGCATTTTGCTGTCACAGAAAAAGTCTGTATTTAATTGTGTATTGGGTATAGTGGTGGTGGGCACGTTAAGGAGAGCACACAGCACTCCCATATGTAGCACACCCCATATGTGTAAAGGTACCTGCCGACATGGCGTTCCTGTTTATTGCACCATGGAATAAATAGTCTAACCTCACCTTCTGCCTCCTCGTTATTGGATTGTACTTTCACTAGATTACCCCATAGCTATATGTATACCCTACAGACCAGGTACTAGATTACCCCATAGCCATATTTATACCCTACAGACCAGGTACTAGATTACCCCATAGCCATATTTATACCCTACAGACCAGGTACTAGATTACCCCATAGCCATATTTATACCCTACAGACCAGGTACTAGATTACCCCATAGCCATATTTATACCCTACAGACCAGGTACTAGATTACCCCATAGCCATATTTATACCCTACAGACCAGGTACTAGATTACCCCATAGCTATATTTATACCCTACAGACCAGGTACTAGATTACCCCATAGCCATATTTATACCCTACAGACCAGGTACTAGATTACCCCATAGCTATATTTATACCCTACAGACCAGGTACTAGATTACCCCATAGCTATATTTATACCCTACAGACCAGGTACTAGATTACACCATAGCCATATTTATACCCTACAGACCAGGTACTTCATCCTTTATTCAAAGCACATTTTTGACATTACAGACCAGGAACACTTCACTTTCATGTTTATCTCATATGACCATTGGTATGCCAAATCCTAACAGCCGACTGGGCATTCCCTTATACCCACAGACCAGGTACATTACCCCTAGCCTACCCTACAGTCGGACTATAAATGAGAGGACTTACTAAACAGAAATCAGATCTTTGTGAGGTGTAGTCGAGCCCTTGAAGGTTCAATGATCCATCTCTAGGGTTGTAGCGGTCATGAAATCTCGTCAGACCGGTGATTGTCATGCAGTTAACTGCCGGTCTCACGGTAATTAACAAACACACTTAGCATCTCCTGGCTTCCACACAGCCTACAAGCCACTGATGCAGACCTCTGGAACATCTACATTTTAAAAAGTCTAATAAATCCATGTAATATAGTCTACCTACACCATCACAATAAATCCATGTAATATAGACTACCTACACCATCACAATAAATCCATGTAATATAGCCTACACCGGGTATTTATAACTGGGGTATGGGGTAGCCGCGCAATGCCATTGGGGGTAAGCCAAAAAAAATGTGATACATTTAAAAAAACTCTTCACATTTTAAAACATTTATATTTTCCTACACATTTGTTTTTTCTGGCCTGAGTAGAGCCTTGTTTCACTGCCATAAATACAATGAAACCATTTTAAACCAGCGAAATAACAACACAATGTCAGATACCGGTAGCCTGGTCAAATCATTATTTTCCAATCACATTAACAGGGAACCCAAACCGGCGTGCGCTATCGTGCATAAATTTATTTGTCCCCCTACACCAAACGCGATCACGACACGCAGGTTAAAATATCAAAATAAACTCTGAACCAATGACATTAATTTGGGGACAGGTCGAAAAGCATTAAACATGTATGGCAATTTAGCTATTTAGCTTGCACACAGCTAGCTAATTTGTCCTATTTAGCTAGCTAACACATAAATACGGCCAACCAAATAGTTTCTAGTCATCTCTCCTCCTTCCAGGCTTTTTCATCTTTGAACTTATATGGTGATCAGCATCTAAACTTTCACAGTATTACCACGACGACTAACAACTGTCTCAGCCTCCAGTATTTATGCTGCAGTAGTTTATGTGTCATTGGGGGCTAGTCAGTTTGTTATATCTGGAGTACTTCTCCTGTCCTATTCGGTGTCCTGTGTGAATCTAACGTTTCTAATTTCTCCTTCATCTCTTTCTTTCTCTCTCTCGGAGGACCTGAGCCCTAGGACCATGTCCCAGGACTACAATGACATGAGGACTCCTTGCTGTCCCCAGTCCACCTGGCCATGCTCCTGCTCCAGTTTCAACTGACCTGAGCCCTAGGACCGTGCCCCAGGACTACCTGACATGAAGGCTCCTTGCTGTCCCCAGTCCACCTGACTGTGCTGCTGCTCCAGTTTCAACTGTTCTGCCTTATTATTATTCGACCATGCTGGTCATTTATGAACATTTGAACATCTTGGTCATGTTCTGTTAAAATCTCTAAACAGCCAGAAGAGGACTGGCCACCCCACAAGCCCGGTTCCTCTCTAGGTTTCTTCCTAGGTTTTGGCCTTTCTAGGGAGTTTAAACATGTAGCCACCGTAGCTATTTACACCTGCATTGTTTGCTGTTTGGGGTTTTAGGCAAATGGGTTTCTCCTTACAGCACTTTGAGATATCAGCTGATGTACAGGGCATATAAATAAATTTGATTTGATTTGATTTGAACACAGTTCGTCTTTCAATCACCCACGTGGTTATAACCAATGAGGAGATGGCATGTGGGTACCTGCTTCTATAAACCAATGAGGAGATGGGAGAGGCAGGACTTGCAGCGCGATCTGCGTCAGAAATAGAAATGACTTCTATTTTAGCCCTTGACATCGCAGTCGCTCGTTGGCGCGTGCGAGCAGTGTGGGTACAATAATTGAATATTTCTATATTTATTTTGCGACGCTCGCGCACGCGACGTGTCCGGTCTGGTCAGCTTGTAACCATTACTCTCTCGGGGAAACCGTCACTCATGCACAGACATTTAGAAACGAAACATGATAATTTGAAAATAAGACACAGGAGTATTTGAGCGAGAATAAAGATGACTTTCGAGTAGTAAAACATGTATAAAAGCAACAGATACCATTAATAAGAAGGGGCTAAAAGCGTCTTATTTGGTGAGCACCCAGTGGCTAGGACAGGCAAACCCCATGCTATTGTGGAGGACTTAATTCTTCCTGCTACCGCGGATATGGCTGGGACAATGCTGGGGGAAAAGGCAAAAAAGAAACTATACAGACAATGACTTCATCAAACAACACTGTTTCACAACGCATCAGTGACATGGCAGGAGATGTTTGCTTCGCATACAAGCATACAGTGAATTATATGCGTTACAGCTGGATGAGTCAACAGGCCTGGCACAGCTCCTGGTACATGTCTGTTACAGCTGGATGGGTCAACAGACATGGTGGGCCTGGCACAGCTCCTGGTACATGTCCGTTACAGCTGGATGAGTCAACAGACATGGCGGGCCTGGCACAGCTCCTGGTATATGTCCGTTACGTGAATGGGGGAATTAAGGAAGATATACTCTTCTGCAAACCACTGGAAACCAGGACAACATGAGAGGATATTTTTAAAGTGCTGGACAGCTTTGTGACATCAAATGGACTTTGGTGGTCAAGATGTGTTGGCATCTCTACTGATGGCGCAAAAGCCATGACAGGGAGACATAGTGGAGTGGTAACGTGTGCGCAAGCAGTTGCTCCTGACACCACTTGGGTACACTGCAGCATCCACCGAGAGGCTCTTGCTGTCAAGGGAGTGCCTGACAGTTTGAAATAAGTTTTGGACAATGCATTGAAAATGGTTAACTTTGTTAAAGCAAGGCCCCTGAACTCTGGCTCTGGAGCAACGAACCGCCCTTGCTGTCTCTGCCTGGCCTGTTCCCCTCTTTCCACAGGGATTCTCTGCCTCTAACCCTATTACAGGGGCTGTGTCACTGGCTTGCTGGGGCTCTCTCATGCCGTCCCTGGAAGGGGTGGCGTCACCTGAGTTGGTTGATTCACTGATGTGGTCATCCTGTCTGGGTTGGCGCCCCCCCTTGAGTTGTGCCATGGCGGAGATCTTTGTGGGCTATACTCAGCCTTGTCTCAGGATGGTAAGTTGGTGGTTGAAGATATCCCTCTAGTGGTGTGGGGGCTGTGCTTTGGCAAAGTGGGTGGGGTTATATCCTTCCTGTTTGGCCCTGTCCGGGGTGTCCTCGGATGGGGCCACAGTGTCTCCTGACCCCTCCTGTCTCAGCCTCCAGTATTTATGCTGCAGTAGTTTATGTGTCGGGGGCTAGGGTTAGTTTGTTATATCTGGAGTACTTCTCCTGTCCTATTCGGTGTCCTGTGTGAATCTAAGTGTGCGTTCTCTAATTCTCTCCTTCTCTCTTTCTTTCTCTCTCTCGGAGGACCTGAGCCCTAGGACCATGCCCCAGGACTACCTGACATGATGACTCCTTGCTGTCCCCAGTCCACCTGGCTGTGCTGCTGCTCCAGTTTCAACTGTTCTGCCTTATTATTATTCGACCATGCTGGTCATTTATGAACATTTGAACATCTTGGCCATGTTCTGTTATAATCTCCACCCGGCACAGCCAGAAGAGGACTGGCCACCCCACATAGCCTGGTTCCTCTCTAGGTTTCTTCCTAGGTTTTGGCCTTTCTCTGGAGTTTTTCCTAGACACCGTGCTTCTACACCTGCATTGCTTGCTGTTTGGGGTTTTAGGCTGGGTTTCTGTACAGCACTTTGAGATATGAGCTGATGTACGAAGGGCTATATAAATACATTTGATTTGATTTGAACTCTTGTGTATTTTCTGCACTATGCAATGATATGGGCAGCGACCATGTAACGCTTTTACAGGGGCAAAATATTGACACATTTTATTTTATTCACTTGTCTGACCAAATGCATGATGATGAGTTTCTCACACAACTGGCCTATCTGGGTGATGTTTTTCTCGCCTGAATGATCTGAATCTAGGATTACAGGGACTCTCCGCAGCTATATTCAATGTGCGGGACAAAATTGAGGCTATGTGTTGACAAGGACAACACACAGGTCTTTCCATCATTGTATGATTTTTTGTGTGCAAATTAACTCAAGCTTACGGACAATGTCAAATGTGATATAGCGAAGCACCTGAGTGAGCTGGGTGCGCAATTACGCAGGTACTTTCCCAAATTGGACGGCACAAATACCTGGATTCATTATCCCTATCATGCCCTACCTCCAGTCCACTTATCGATATCTGAACAAGAGAGCCTTATCGAAATTGCAACAAGGGTTCTGTGAAAATTGAATTATATCAGAAAGCCACTGCCAGATTTCAGGATAGGGCTGCGCTCAGAGTTTCTTGCCTTGGCAAATCGCACTGTTAAGACACTGATGCCCTTTGCAACCAGGTACCTATATGAGAGTGAATTCTCGGCCCTCAGTAGCATGAAAACTAAATACAGTCACAGACCGTGTGTGGAAAATGCTTTAATCTCTCCAATACAACCCAACATTGCAGAGTTACCTGCATCTTTCAAGCACACCCTTCTCATTAACCTGTGGTGAGTTATTCACATTTTTTGATGAATAAATAAATACGTTTTATATGTAAGATGGCTAAATGAAGAGCAAAATGATTGATTATTATTATTTGTGCCCTGGTCCTATAAGAGCTCTTTGTCACTTCCCACGAGCCGGGTTGTGACAAAAACTCACACACATTCTTATGTTTAATAAATGTGTTGTATAGTGTGTGTGTTATATTATTATATTTGATCAGATTGACAGACGTAGTAGTAGATGTAGTAATTAAAAAGGCACATTTAGGGAGCCTCCATAGAGGGAGAAAAATGTTAATCTCTACAGATCATTTACACCTGGAGATTATTATTCCCAACTACAAAATACTAGTCCTTTTTTCACTAAGTAAGAAAAGCTATTCAAGAATTGACTACATTTTTATTTCCAAAAACACACAACAATTGACTGATTTATTTTTAAATAGTATCACTCAACAGTATCATGTTTAATTACACCAATAGAAAATACACTTAGCGAGTTTTGAGAATGAAAAGAGCGGATTTTCTGGACCCGAAATGTATTAAATACGTAAACTAAAAAATAAAAACCTTAGAGGATAGAGAAAAGCCGACCCTGATATAATTTGGGATGCTTTTAGGCGTACATTAGGGGATGATAATCTCATACTCAGCTAAATGTAATCCGATTTAGAAATAAAAATGTAATTAAAATAAATCACCCACAAAAAATCTTTACAAGGTAAAGAAGAAAATTACATTTAGGAATTTAAGCAGGGATACTATCTTTTACTTCTGAAGAGAGCCAAAAACTACAGGTTAAACTCAAATAAAGCATACTACTTAATGGAAAATAAACCTGGTAAATATATTGCAGCTCTCACAAAACAAATACATGCTAAACCAGTTAGAATTTAAAAAAATAAACACACAAAGTGTTAATTAGAAACAACAAGTTGATTAATTACAATTTTAAAAGCTTCTATGAAAATGTATATAAATCAGAATTAAACAACAGTTGAATGGACCCTATAGCCTTCTTAGACTCAACAACTCTGCAAGAATCACTAAAAACAGAGATCACCCAAGGAGAAATATTAGGTAAGGTTAAAAGTTTAGCAAGGAGAAAAGCCTCAGGAATTTCCTATAGAATTTCATTCAACATTTTGGGATAAAGTATCCCCTTTAACACAAATCACTCAATTCAGTTTCATGTATCAAACGGTTATTTCAGTTATATTAAAACCAGGAAAATCTGGAGCATCCCCTGCTGATTATAGACCCATAAGTTTAATAAATTGTGACAAAAAGAGAATAACAAAGCTTATAAGCAATAGAATGGAAAACGTCTTACCAGACTTGATACATATCAATCAAACAGGGTTTACTAAAAATAGACACTTTACAAACAAATACAAGAACATGTTTCCATTTCATAAAATACGTTAAAAAAACAAGATACAGATTGATCAATAATGGCTGTTGATGCTGAAATGGCTTTTCACCATCTTGAATGGCCTTTTCTATAAGAACATGTAGAAGCTTTTAATTTTCCAGATTAAATAATAAATGGAATACAAATATTGCTGAAATGTCCTAATAGCAAAAATATACTGAAATAATACATTATAATATAATAATAATATAATAATAATATAATAATAATAATAATAATAATAATAATAATAATATTATTATTATTATTATTATACATTATCTGATGAAATTGCTTTAGAAAGGGGCACAAGACAAGGATGTCCTTTTCCACCCTCCTGTTTCCACTGGCAATTGTACCGCTTGCAGAAAGAATTAGACGGGACACAAATGTAAGCGGTATCAGTATTTGTGAACATGAATATAAACTACATTTTATTTACAGATTATCTCCCGATATACTGGACCAAAATTGAAAACCCAATACCCCTTTGCTAAAAGTATATTCAGAATACTCAAAAATCTAAAAATCTCAGGTTATAAAATGTACCTGGAAAAAAACTAAATAATGGCAATAGGGAAAAGAAATCATGATCTAGAGCAATGCTTTAAGTGGACCACAAAAAAATATTAAATACTTTGGATGCTTAATAAATGACAACAAATATATAAAAATAACGATTCCATTACTCAACAATAATCTTACAGGTAGAATAAACATCTTTAGAATTGTTATCAAGGTTTTTCTATTTATTTTTGGTAATAACAATTACCTCACCAAATACATTATTTAAAAAGTATACTCAATCATTATGGGCAAATAAAATAGAATAAAAAGGAACGTTTTACAGATAAGACTGAGGTTTTAACCTTCCAGAATTGCATCAACTCGCTACCCAAGGCTTTTACTTGCATCATATAGTTAAATGTCCTAAAGAGGAACATGCTCATCCTCAGATTCTGTTTACATGTCTATTTTCAAAGGATAAAGCTAAGAACATGAACAACTTCATAGTTAAGAACAGTATAATAATATGGAAGAAGATGAAACATTCTACAAGAACCAATATCACTTCCTATAAACACAATCCTTGGAGAGCTTTTCACAATTCACCCAGAAATTGGTCCACATGGAAAACTAAAGTCATACAAACTGTAAATTACTCGGTAACAGGAAATACATTTATTTCCATGACAGAATTAAAAAGTCATTTTGGACCAAGTTTCAAATATATGTAACTTAAAAGTTACATATCACAAAATTGGAAATATTTTGGACATCAGAGCAACCTTGAGGGAACATTATCTCAATCCACCACATCCGCCAGTGCCACACTTCCCCATCTGCCGTGAAAGGTGGCAGAGCTGAAGCAGTGTTTGTCAGACCATGAGACATCCCGAAAACGGGTCTTCTCTCAAAAACATTGGTAGTGTTTGAACGGTTTGACTATTCTATGGAAAGATAAGATTCCCCGGAATAGGACTGGGCGATATGGCCAAAATCTCATATCCCGATATAGGTAATGTCATATCCCGATAACCATACATATCACTATATAGCACATTTTCTGTAAATTCCATGAATAAATAGTTTATATAAAATTACCACATGTAAAGGCCTATTTCTTATTACATTTTGAATTATACTCAACAAGTAAAAGGTTTAGAACCATGTTATAAAATATTAATGTATAAAATCTAAAAAGGTAAATAGAAAACACTTCAACTATAGTTGCAAACTAAATAAATATTGGCCTAAAATATATATATATTTGGGGGCTTGCCTGTTTTACATGTTATTTTGGCATTATTACGTGTCACATATCAATTTGCATTTGGTACCTTGGGTCGAGTGTCAGCACCAAATCACGAAACCCCCCGTTTCTGGACCGTGTGAATTGGGGCCATGTCTTTGCAGATGTAAATTGTAACGGCAGCTGTTATCTCCTTCCATCTTCGTGATTCTTTGCCATTTGTTGTGCCGCGGGCAAAAGCCTCTTGCAACGTCTGAGTCCGGGGTTTGTTTTGAGCACTCGACTGTACTTTTTTGGGTCTCATCCATAGACTCTCCGTACTGTTTCACATGATTCTCGGGTCGGTGGTAAAAGAGATAAGGGGTGTTTGAGCCTGTTGTCAGGACCGACGGCATCTTTTGCAGAGGTCGGTTTTCTGTCAGACTTTTCATACCCAAACCACATCCATGCGACCGAAGTAGCCCCTCTTTTAGGTACGAGCTCTGTGTCTCTGTGATCTGTGTCACGTTCACTTTCCTACATGTTTGTTTGTGTTGCAAATATGGGGAAGAAAGCAAAGTGTTATCCAATTGACTAAAAATATTGCCGTAAAGAGTGTGATTTGTGACACAACGAAATAAACAATAGAGCATAATATGAAACGATAGAAGTTTTTCTATTATCACACGATATATATTGTCATATTGCCCAGCCCTACTCCAGAACATGATGGTGGTCAATATTTTGCGCTACGACTTCCACAAGTGTCACAGGACATGTCTGAAGTCGGCAGCGCTGATGTGCCAACTTCTGTTTGTGTCCTAACCGTTTGGGCTACAAACTAATGTGATCCCACTGTGGAAAGGGGATATTCTCACACTATGGTGTTCTCCATTTTGTTCCACGATCCCCCACAAGTGTCACGGCACTTGTCTGAAGGTAACCCATAAAAGGAAGTGTGGAGGTAGTTATGTCCCAACACAAATAAGGGGTTAAATGTGTCAAAAAAACTTACATATTTCCTGAGCTTTCTTATATATTTTTTTGCAATTTGTAACTGTGCTATTCAATGCGTTTCTATGGGCTATAGTAGTAAGGCCAAATTAAATATTTGATAAAATATTACTTCTTTATATTTTGGGTGATGAAAATAAAAATGAACCAGTAAAATCTGATTTTAAAAAATATATAATACTACAGTGAAGAGACACAGACAGACAGACAGACAGACAGACAGACAGACAGACAGACAGGCAGGCAGGACAGACACACACACAGGCAGGACAGGACAGGACAGACACACAGCCTTATTCTAAAATGGATTAAGTAAATCAAATTCCTTGTCAAACCCTGATCTTTTTCACCTCTGTGATTGTCTCCCCCTTCAGGTGTCACCCATATTCCCCATTATTCCCAGTGTATGTAGTCCTGTTTCTCTGTTGCCAGTTCGTCTTGTCTTGTCAAGCTTACCAGTGTGTTTTTCTGAGCTGTTTATTCCTAGTCTGTTTTTCTAGTCCTCCCGGTTCTAACCTCTTGCCTGCCCTGACACTAAGCCCGTCTGCCTGCCCTGACCTCGAGCCTGCCTGCTGCCCTGTGCCATTTTGAACTCTGACCTGGCTTATGAACTTTAGCCTGTCCTTGACCTGCCCCTTGTTGTTCAATAAATATCAGAGACTCGAATCATCTGGCTCCTGTGTCTGCATCTGGGTCTCGCCCTGTGTCGTTATAGTACGAACTGGCCATGACTGACCCAGCAGACTCCGACCGGCTCTGTCACACTGTCTCCCTGCAGGGAGCCATCATTCAAAAACATGAGGAGCTACTCCAGAACCTTATGGAAGGGCTCCATTCACTGGCGGAACGCCACGACTAGGGGTTCTAGATGTTACTCTCACAGGCAGCATAACACAATGGAGATCTCCCAGTCGCTCAGTAACTCCCCTACCAGTGGTGGGTTGGTACAGCCTACCCCAGCTCCCTGAGAACCCCGCTTACCACCTCCTGAGTGATATTCTGGGGATCCTGGAACCTGCCAGGCGTTTCTTTCTCAGTGTTCCCTCATTTTTGAGCTGCAGCCATTTTTGCTCCCTTCGGATCGGTGGAAGATAGTGTATCTGATTACGCTAATGTCTGGAAGGGCACTCTCCTAGGCGACGGCAGTTAGGGAGCAACAATCCCCTATTTGTCATCTGGAAGATTTCATGGCAGAGGTGAGGAAGGTGTTAGATTCTCCGGTATCCGGGAGAGAGGCGGGCCTGAAAACTATTTGGATTACGTCGTGTGACAGACTACGAAGTAGATTTTCGCACGTTGGCCGCCGAGAGTGCCTACTAGAAAATATTCATATTCATGAAATCACAAGTGAAATATAGCGAAACACAGCTTAGCCTTTTGTTAATCACACTGTCGTCTCAGATTTTGAAATGATGCTTTACAGCGAAAGCAATACAAGCGTTTGTGTAAGTTTATCGATAGCCTAGCATAGCATTATGTACACTTAGCATCAGGAAGCTTGGTCACGAAAATCAGAAAAGCAATCAAATGAACCGTTTACCTTTGATGATCTTCGGATGTTTTCACTCACGAGACTCGCAGTTAGACAGCAAATGTTCATTTTGTTCCATAAAGATATTATTTACATCCAAATACCTCCGTTAGTTTGGTGCGTTATGCCCAGGAATCCACTGGAAATAGCAGTCACGACAACGCAGACAAAAATTCCAAATTATATCCATAATGTCGACAGAAACATGGCAAACGTTTTTTATAATCAATCCTCAAGGTGTTTTTCAAATATCTATTCGATAATATATCAACCGGGACAGTTGGCTTTTCACTAGGACCGGGAGGAACAATGGCCGCCTCTCTCTTTTGCGCAAAAATCACTCTGAGAGCCCCCACCTGACCACTTACGTAATGTTCATGCTCATTATTCAAAATAAAGGCCTGAAACTATGTCTAAAGGCTGTAGACACCTTAGGGAAGCCATAGAAAAAGGAATCTGGTTGATATCCCTTTCAATGGTCAATAGGGATGCATAGGAACACAGAACTTTCAAAATAAGAGTCACTTCCTGATTGGATTTTTTTCAGGCTTTCTCCTGCAATATCAGTTCTGTTATACTCACAGACAATATGTTTACAGTTTTGGAAACTTTAGAGTGTTTTCTATCCTAAGAAATTATATATATTCCAGCATCTGGTCCTGAGAAATAGGCCATTTACTATGGGAACGTTATTTTTCCAAAAATAAAATAGTGCCCCCTAGTTTCAAGAGGTTAATGGGCCTATCAGAGAGCTGATAAAATAGTGCCCCCTAGTGTCAAGAGGTTAAGATTGATGGGCGTCTACTGGAACGCAGGAGTGAGAAGAGGTTGGGTCTCGATCACACTTGTTCCTCTGCTGCTGCCTGCTCACCTCCGAAGAAGTCCGGAAGACCCCGACGTCTGCATTATCGAGAGGAGCCGAAGCCACCCGAGTCCCCTCGGGAATCATTGGTGACGGGTGACTCGTTTACTCTGGAGCCGATGCAACTGGGCAGAGCTAGATTATCACCTAAGGAACGTTCACGAAGGCTGAGCTCCAACTGTTGTCTGTATTGTGGTGCTTCAGGGCATTACATAGCCACCTGCCCAGTCAAAAGACCAGGCTCATCAGTGGGAACGAGTACGCTGGTGGACCAGCCTTGGAGTTTTCTAACTCCCATTGCTCGTACTCCCTTTTTGTTATCCTGCTGTGGGGTGACCGGTCTAAGTCTCTCCGGGTCAACTCTGGGACAGATTGGTTTTATGGATGCTATCCTGGTATCTGAGCAAGATATCCCCACACAACTCATCTCCATTCCCATTGATGCCAGAGCACTGGACAGCCGCTCCATTGGCAGGGTCACGCACAGCACAGTTCCCATTAACCTGCGGGTATCAGGCAATCACAGTGAGTCAATACAGATTCTCCTCATCAAATCTTCCTGACGGGCCGCCCCCAGGTGATAAGGGTAGGCATCAACACGTCACCCTGATCCTCAACACTGGGGCCCATCAGGGGTGTGTAATTAGTCCCCTCCTGTACTCCCTGTTCAACCACGACTCCAACACCATCAAGTTTGCTGACGACACAACAGTGGTAGGCCTGATCACCAACAACGATGAGACAGCCTATAAGGGGAGGTCAGAGAACTAGCAGTGTGGTGCCAGGACAACAACCTCTCCCTCAATGTGAGCAAGACAAAGGAGCTGATCATAGACGACAGGAAAAGGCGGGACGAGCAGGCCCCCATTAACATCGAAGGGGCTGTAGTGGAGCGGGTCGAGAGCTTCAAGTTCCTTGGTGTCCACATTACAAACACACTATCATGGTCCAAACACACCAAGACAGTCACGAAGAGGGCACGACAACACATTTTCCCCCTCAGAGGAGACTGAAAAGATTTGGCATGGGTCCCCAGATCCTCAAAATTTCTACAGCTGCACCATCGAGAGCATCCTGAACGGTTGCATCACCGCCTAGTATGGCAACTGCTCGGCATCTGACCGTAAGCCACTACAGAGAGTAGAGCGTACGGCCCAGTACATCACTGGGGCCAAGCTTCCTGCCATCCAGGACCTATATAATAGGCGGTGTCAGAGGAAAGCCCATAAAACTGTCAGAGACTCCAGTCACCCAAGTCATTGACTGTTTTCTCTGCTACCGCACGGTAAGCGGTACCGGAGCACCAAGTCTGGGACCAAAAGGCTCTTTAACAGCTTCTAACCTGCTGAACAATTCATCAAATGGCCACCGGACTATTTACATTGATCCCCCCCCTTTTGTTTTGTACACACTGACCTGGTACCCCCTGTATATAGCCTCCACACTGACCGGTACCCCCTGTATATAGCCTCCACATTGACTCTGTACCGGTACCCCCTGTATATAGCCTCCACACTGACTCTGTACCAGTACCCCCTGTATATAGCCTCCACATTGACTCTGTACCAGTATCCCCTGTATATAGCCTCCACATTGACTCTGTACCAGTACCCCCTGTATATAGCCTCCACATTGACTCTGTATCGGTACCCCCTGTATATAGCCTCCACATTGACTCTGTACCGGTACCCCCTGTATATAGCCTCCACATTGACTCTGTATCGGTACCCCCTGTATATAGCCTCCACACTGACTCTGTACCGGTACCCCCTGTATATAGCCTCCACATTGACTCTGTATCGGTACCCCCTGTATATAGCCTCCACACTGACTAAGTACCAGTACCCCCTGTATATAGCCTCCACATTGACTCTGTACCGGTACCCCCTGTATATAGCCTCCACACTGACTCGGTACCAGTATAATATAATAATAATAATATAATAATAATAATATATGCCATTTAGCAGACGCTTTTATCCAAAGCGACTTACAGTCATGTGTGCATACATTCTACGTATGGGTGATCCCGGAATCGAACCCACTACCCTGGCGTTACAAGCGCCATGCTCTACCAACTGAGCTACAGAAGGTGAAGATGAAGTATCCCCTGTATATAGCCTCCACACTGACTCGGTACCAGTATCCCCTGTATATAGCCTCCACACTGACTCGGGACCAGTACCACGTTACACAGTCCTGGGCCTTATCATCTCACAGGAATTTGTATATTTTTCCACCAAAATGTCAGAAAAAGAAACAACAATAATGAATTGGAACCAATAGGGGTTCTATTCTACAATTACATTTAGGGGGGTTCTATTCTACAATAGGGGTTCTATTCTACTATTTTATCAGGTTACAACACCCATACAGGTTCAGTGATTAATTGCTATATTGTAATTACTTTGCCACCATGAGCCTATTTATTACCTTACCTCTCTTATCCTACCTCATTTGCACATCCTGTATATATTTTTCTTCCTACTTTATTATTGACTGTATGTTTGATTATTCTATGTGTAACTCTGTGATGTTGTTTGTGCCAAACTGCTATGCTTTATCTTGGCCAGGTCGCAGTTGTAAATGAGAACTTGTTCCCAACTGGCCCACCTGGTAGGTGAAGGTGAAATAAACAAACAAAAACACAATACAGATATTCTTCTGAGACCGAATAAACACTGCCACCTTGTGTTCAGATAATGGAATCACGTGAAGACATAACCAAGCAGAATAAACGGTGCTGATGTGATTAACTCGGGGAACCGAATGAGCCATTACCGTTTAGTGTGAAGTATCCTGTATTAGTAAGAACTAGCGCGTGGAATGTAGGTTGTGTTTACTGAGGAGTCGCTCAAGTGTTCAGGTAGTAAGTTACTTTGTATCAAGGATGTAGCCAACTGCTTTTTACCAAGGCCTTGTACGCAACACCTACAATATTCTTTCCAGGACAGACTGTTGGATGTGGATTGTATAAGGCTGCTGTTCAGTCGCTGTTGTTGCTCAGATGTGCCCAGACATTACGGACAAGATGGACGCTACAGTTTCTGGAGGCTTACAGTACAATAACAGAGTGTTGTTTGAACACCGATATCCGTGTTTACGGAGGGGATACCTGCATTCTCTGACTTCACAGTAAGAAGGCCTATTGTTCATTCACATATCATATCTGTTTATTAGGCTATTGGACAGCGCGACGAAGAAGAAATAGGAATTCTGTCGGTTCAAATATTGTTTATTCCAAATCGGAGTTATGCTGCCATTTCATTTGTAGGCTTCCCCATGGAATAAAGGGGTGTATGTTTAGTATAGCCTTCAACCCCTTAATACTGTATTGTCACAAAGCCGTTCGTTCCAGACGGTGATTAGCAGAATGACTGATCCAAGCAGCAACACGGACTTTATGGCTGGCTACTCCGGTATCACCAGACCAAATGTAGCTGGCAGTGGGTTACCTCATCGGTCGGTGCTGAACTCTCCCCCTCCTCCAGGCAGACTGACGTCCCTGCGGTCCCGAGACCTGACTCTGGGCGGGTTCAAAAAGGTGATACCCAATGGAAACGCTCATACTGTATATCACAGACTACGTCCTCAACCCATAGAGATAGATAGAGGGCTCATCGTTGTATCTGTGCCATCAGGGCCCTGCTCCAGGCACATGTAAAATAAGCGGTCTCAATTAGCCATGTGAGAAGGAAATAAATTGAATTGATAAATTGTCTGGCTAGACTATCTAAACTAATCGTAGCCAATGTTTTTTTAAAGTCAGTGAAGAACAACATTTTATTTTCAATGACAGCCCTGTTCAGGGGAAGAATGACAGGTTTTACCTTGTCAGCTTGGGGATTTGATCTTGCAACCTTTCGGTTACTAGTCCAACACCCTAACCACTAGGATACCGCCGCTCCAGGTATACCGACCAGGCACGCCCTAACCCTAACCACTAGGATACCGACCAGGCACGCCCTAACCCTAACCACTAGGATACCGACCAGGCACGCCCTAACCCTAACCACTAGGATACCGGCCGCTCCAGGTATACCGACCAGGCACATGCAGAAATACAGGAAATTAGCTGTAAAAAACTGCAACAACTAAAAATGGCTCTGCCCCAGGCAAAAACGTGTAGAATTGCATGAAATGTGTTGTAAAATTGAAAAACATTTCTCTCTTCCCCATGTCAAAATGTGTAGAACTGCAGAAAACTTGCTTTAAAACTGCAACATTATCTTCACCCCATGGCAAAAGGTGTAGAATGCCAGGAAATGTACTTTAAAACATAAATATATTATCTCCACCATAAAGTGGGGGGCCACTAAAATAACCTTTATTTAATTAGGCAAGTCAGTTAAGAACACATTCTTATTTACAATGACGGCCAACCAAAAGGCCTGCTGCAGGGATGGAGGCTGTGATTGAAAACAAAAATATATATAGAACAAAAACCACACATCGCGACAAGAGAGACAACACTACATAAAGACAGACCTATAAGACAACACAGCAAGACAGTAACACATAACACAGCATGGTAGCAACACAGTAACACATAACACAGCATGGTAGCAACACAGCATGGTAGCAGCACAAAACACAGCATGGTAGCAACACAACATGGTAGCAGCACAAAACACAGCATGGTAGCAACACAGCATGGTAGCAACACAACATGGTAGCAACACAACATGGTAGCAACACATAACACAGCATGGTAGCAACACAGCATGGTAGCAACACAACATGGTAGCAACACATAACACAGCATGGTAGCAATACATAACACAGCATGGTAGCAACACAACATGGTAGCAACACAGCATGGTAGCAACACATAACACAGCATGGTATAACACAGCATGGTAGCAACACAGCATGGTAACACAGCATGGTAGCAACACATAACAGCATGGTAGCAACACAGCATGGCAGTAACACAAAACACAGCATGGTAGCAACACAGCATGGTAGTAACACAGCATGGTAGCAACACAACATGGTAGCAACACAACATGGTAGCAACACAACATGGTAGCAACACAGCATGGTAGCAACACAGCATGGTAGCATCACAACATGGTAGCAACACAGCATGGTAGCAGCACAACATGGTAGTAACACAACATGGTAGTAACACATAACACAGCATGGTAGCAACACAGCATGGTAGCAACACAGCATGGTAGCAACACAGCATGGTAGCAACACGACATGGTAGCAACACAACATGGTAGCAGCACACAGCATGGTAGCAACACAGCATGGTAGCAACACAGCATGGTAGCAACACAACATGGTAGCAACACAGCATGGTAGCAACACAGCATGGTAGCAACACAACATGGTAGCAACACAGCATGGTAGCAACACAGCATGGTAGCAACACAACATGGTAGCAACACATAACACAGCATGGTAGCAACACAGCATGGTAGCAACACAGCATGGTAGCAACACAGCATGGTAGCAACACAGCATGGTAGCAACACAACATGGTAGCAACACAACATGGTAGCAACACAACATGGTAGCAACACAGCATGGTAGCAACACAACATGGTAGCAACACAACATGGTAGCAACACAGCATGGTAGTAACACAGCATGGTAGCAACACAGCATGGTAGCAACACAACATGGTAGGAACACAGCATGGTAGCAACACAGCATGGTAGCATGGTAGCAACACATAACACAGCATGGTAGCAACACAGCATGGTAGCAACACAACATGGTAGCAACACAGCATGGTAGAAACACAGCATGGTAGCAACACAACATGGTAGCAACACAGCATGGTAGCAACACAGCATGGTAGCAACACATAACACAGCATGGTAGCAACACAGCATGGTAGCAACACAGCATGGTAGCAACACAACATGGTAGCAACACAGCATGGTAGCAACACAGCATGGTAGCAACACATAACACAGCATGGTAGCAACACAGCATGGTAGCAACACAGCATGGTAGCAACACAGCATGGTAGCAACACAGCATGGTAGCAACACAGCATGGTAGTAACACATAACACAGCATGGTAGCAACACAGCATGGTAGTAACACATAACACAGCATGGTAGCAACACAACATGGTAGCAGCACAAAACAATGGTACAAACATTGGGCACAGAAAACAGCACAAAGGGAAAAAAGGTTGATCTTCTTTACGATTGGCTGAACCCTCCTGGTGACCCAGTTGGACATGACTCCAATAGGATCAGCAGGAGGGGGGAGCCAATGAAGTTGGAAGTCCCACCCAGTTGACCACATTAAAATGGTGGAAGCCCTCAATGGTTCTGCTAATCCCATAGATAGAACGAGACAGATATTTCACCTGATGTGAAGCATCCGCTTGGCGTTTCCACTTACTACCAAATATGGTAGTGAGAGGAGGCCCAGTGGCCGGCAGTGGGAAAAGATGGATTTTCACTGACATTCTGCTAATTCTCTCATCGATGAAACATTTGATCTCAATACAATTTTCTGTTTCCAAAACAAGAATGAACATGTTTTGAACAGAGTGGACTAAGTTTTGTAGACGTTACCATTTTTCAACATCTAAAAATCGAGCCATGCGGGGAGAGGCTGCAGGGTGTCCCAGTTCCAAGACCAGTCAATGACGTCGGTGGACCGCAAAAGGGAGCTTGGATCCGGGTTAAGCAGCAATGATATCATCCTTCGCCACCGTTATCTTACGGCATAACTCAAACCAGTCGTGACTGTTCAACAAAACACCACATAATTTAAGTTTCTTTCCAGCGAATTTCTTAGTTACATAATTGTATAACTAACTAGCAAATTAGTTTTGAAGTTGAGGGTGCAGTATTTATGTTTGACAATGACGAACACGGCTAGTTTAGCCAGGGAAAACAAGCTAGAGACATGATATAGCTGGGTGCACATGCACACTATGCTATTTCAGAACAGATTGTAGTTTTCATACCCTGATATCAGGAGCTGTCGGGGAAAAGTTTGATAAAACAATTCAGAGACAAAGGAATAACAGATGAGAAATATTTAAGGACAGCGAATCGATATACTATGCCAAAATCAGCTGTAAATGTCAATCGTAAAAGCTTAAAACGATGTCTGCGTGAATCTGAATCTAGACAATGAATGGTGAAGTCTCTTCTGGACACGGTAGACTCATCGTCCTCACCACTCTATTGTGAGCACTACTAAATAACCAGTCTACAGTGAAACAGAAACACAGTGGGTGCTGAACAAAAGCAAATATACAGCTGTCCAGTGTCCTGTCACAAGCATTAAACAAAACAGTCATGATATTCAGATGTGACAAAATAGTAGAAATTAATACATTTATATTTTTATTGCAGAAAACCTTCGTACCCAATGTCCATTCTCTGAGGAAGAGTAAAGATGAGTGAGTGTCGACTGTATTGCTTAAAGACACATTCCATTAGACTACCAAGGATCCAGTTTAGAAGAATTCATGTTAACATTGGACTACCAAGGATCCAGTTTAGAAGAATTCATGTTAACATTAGACTACCAAGGATCCAGTTTAGAAGAATACATGTTAACATTAGACTACCAAGGATCCAGTTTAGAAGAATACATGTTAACATTAGACTACCAAGGATCCAGTTTAGAAGAATACATGTTAACATTGAACTCCATTGAACTCCTTTCCCCAGGTTAAAGGAAGAGGCCCATGTTGCACCAAAGAAGGACAGAAGAGTGAGGGAGGAGAGGCACAGGGAGAGAAGAGAGCGCCCCCCTCAGATCATTCAGTCCCACTCCATCTTTGAACAGGGTCCTGCAGACACAGTAAAGAAACCAGGTGAATTGGACCTTCTCTGCCAGAAGCTGCCTTTACTGTGTGTTAAAGAAACAGGTTATTATCATGATCATTAGAAACACTGGATTCCAGGGTGTCCTGTCCTCTGTTCTGTACAGGGGGGTGGAGAGGGACCGACCTTACAGACAGCAGATCCTCTCCTGTAGCTAAGTGTATTAAGAAGGAGAGACGTGCCTCAGAGGAAAACGATATGTTACACAAGCTTCAACGGGATGATGTAAGTACAACAGCCTTAATGACTAGTCAACCTAAACACACAGCCTTAATGACTAGTCAACCTAAACACACAGCCTTAATGACTAGTCAACCTAAAGTAACAGCCTTAATGACTAGTCAACCTAAACTAACAGCCTTAATGACTAGTCAACCTAAAGTAACAGCCTTAATGACTAGTCAACCTAAACTAACAGCCTTAATGACTAGTCAACCTAAACTAACAGCCTTAATGACTAGTCAACCTAAACACACAGCCTTAATGACTAGTCAACCTAAAGTAACAGCCTTAATGACTAGTCAACCTAAAGTAACAGCCTTAATGACTAGTCAACCTAAAGTAACACACAGCCTTAATGACTAGTCAACCTAAACTAACAGCCTTAATGACTAGTCAACCTAAAGTAACAGCCTTAATGACTAGTCAACCTAAAGTAAAACACACAGCCTTAATGACTAGTCAACCTAAACTAACAGCCTTAATGACTAGTCAACCTAAACACACAGCCTTAATGACTAGTCAACCTAAACACACAGCCTTAATGACTAGTCAACCTAAACACACAGCCTTAATGACTAGTCAACCTAAAGTACACAGCCTTAATGACTAGTCAACCTAAAGTAATGACTAGTCAAACAGCCTTAATGACTAGTCAACCTAAAGTAACAGCCTTAATGACTAGTCAACCTAAAGTAACAGCCTTAATGACTAGACAACCTAAAGTAAAACACACAGCCTTAATGACTAGTCAACCTAAAGTAACAGCCTTAATGACTAGTCAACCTAAACTAACAGCCTTAATGACTAGTCAACCTAAACTAACAGCCTTAATGACTAGTCAACCTAAACACACAGCCTTAATGACTAGTCAACCTAAAGTAACAGCCTTAATGACTAGTCAACCTAAACTAACAGCCTTAATGACTAGTCAACCTAAACTAACAGCCTTAATGACTAGTCAACCTAAAGTAAAACACACAGCCTTAATGACTAGTCAACCTAAACTAACAGCCTTAATGACTAGTCAACCTAAAGTACAACAGCCTTAATGACTAGTCAACCTAAACACACAGCCTTAATGACTAGTCAACCTAAAGTAAAACACACAGCCTTAATGACTAGTCAACCTAAAGTAACAGCCTTAATGACTAGTCAACCTAAACACACAGCCTTAATGACTAGTCAACCTAAACACACAGCCTTAATGACTAGTCAACCTAAAGTAAAACACACAGCCTTAATGACTAGACAACCTAAAGTAACAGCCTTAATGACTAGTCAACCTAAAGTAACAGCCTTAATGACTAGTCAACCTAAAGTAAAACACACAGCCTTAATGACTAGTCAACCTAAACTAACAGCCTTAATGACTAGTCAACCTAAACTAACAGCCTTAATGACTAGTCAACCTAAACTAACAGCCTTAATGACTAGTCAACCTAAACTAACAGCCTTAATGACTAGTCAACCTAAACACACAGCCTTAATGACTAGTCAACCTAAAGTAACAGCCTTAATGACTAGTCAACCTAAACTAACAGCCTTAATGACTAGTCAACCTAAACTAACAGCCTTAATGACTAGTCAACCTAAACTAACAGCCTTAATGACTAGTCAACCTAAAGTAACAGCCTTAATGACTAGTCAACCTAAACTAACAGCCTTAATGACTAGTCAACCTAAACTAACAGCCTTAATGACTAGTCAACCTAAACACACAGCCTTAATGACTAGTCAACCTAAAGTAACAGCCTTAATGACTAGTCAACCTAAAGTAACAGCCTTAATGACTAGTCAACCTAAAAGTAAAACACACAGCCTTAATGACTAGTCAACCTAAACAACAGCCTTAATGACTAGTCAACCTAAAGTAACAGCCTTAATGACTAGTCAACCTAAACTAACAGCCTTAATGACTAGTCAACCTAAACTAACAGCCTTAATGACTAGTCAACCTAAACTAACAGCCTTAATGACTAGTCAACCTAAACTAACAGCCTTAATGACTAGTCAACCTAAACTAACAGCCTTAATGACTAGTCAACCTAAACTAACAGCCTTAATGACTAGTCAACCTAAAGTACAACAGCCTTAATGACTAGTCAACCTAAACTAACAGCCTTAATGACTAGTCAACCTAAAGTAACAGCCTTAATGACTAGTCAACCTAAACTAACAGCCTTAATGACTAGTCAACCTAAAGTAACAGCCTTAATGACTAGTCAACCTAAACTAACAGCCTTAATGACTAGTCAACCTAAACACACAGCCTTAATGACTAGTCAACCTAAAGTAAAACACACAGCCTTAATGACTAGTCAACCTAAAGTAAAACACACAGCCTTAATGACTAGACAACCTAAAGTAAAACACACAGCCTTAATGACTAGTCAACCTAAAGTAACAGCCTTAATGACTAGTCAACCTAAACTAACAGCCTTAATGACTAGTCAACCTAAACTAACAGCCTTAATGACTAGTCAACCTAAACACACAGCCTTAATGACTAGTCAACCTAAACTAACAGCCTTAATGACTAGTCAACCTAAACACACAGCCTTAATGACTAGTCAACCTAAAGTAAAACACACAGCCTTAATGACTAGTCAACCTAAAGTAACAGCCTTAATGACTAGTCAACCTAAACTACACAGCCTTAATGACTAGTCAACCTAAACTAACAGCCTTAATGACTAGTCAACCTAAAGTAACAGCCTTAATGACTAGTCAACCTAAAGTAAAACACACACAGCCTTAATGACTAGTCAACCTAAAGTAAAACACACAGCCTTAATGACTAGTCAACCTAAAGTAAAACACACAGCCTTAATGACTAGTCAACCTAAAGTACACAGCCTTAATGACTAGTCAACCTAAAGTAACAGCCTTAATGACTAGTCAACCTAAACTAACAGCCTTAATGACTAGTCAACCTAAACTAACAGCCTTAATGACTAGTCAACCTAAAGTAAAACACACAGCCTTAATGACTAGTCAACCTAAAGTAAAACACACAGCCTTAATGACTAGTCAACCTAAAGTAAAACACACAGCCTTAATGACTAGTCAACCTAAAGTAAAACAGCCTTAATGACTAGACAACCTAAACTAACAGCCTTAATGACTAGACAACCTAAACTAACAGCCTTAATGACTAGTCAACCTAAAGTAAGACACACAGCCTTAATGACTAGTCAACCTAAAGTAAAACACACAGCCTTAATGACTAGTCAACCTAAACTAACAGCCTTAATGACTAGTCAACCTAAAGTAACAGCCTTAATGACTAGTCAACCTAAAGTAACAGCCTTAATGACTAGTCAACCTAAAGTAAACTAACAGCCTTAATGACTAGTCAACCTAAAGTAAAACACACAGCCTTAAATGACTAGTCCACCTAAAGTAAAACACACAGCCTTAATGACTAGTCAACCTAAAGTAAAACACACAGCCTTAATGACTAGTCAACCTAAAGTAAAACACACAGCCTTAATGACTAGTCAACCTAAAGTAAAACACACAGCCTTAATGACTAGTCAACCCTAACAGCCTTAATGACTAGTCAACCTAAACTAACAGCCTTAATGACTAGTCAACCTAACAGCCTTAATGACTAGTCAACCTAAAGTAAAACACACAGCCTTAATGACTAGTCAACCTAAAGTAAAACACACAGCCTTAATGACTAGTCAACCTAAAGTAAAACACACAGCCTTAATGACTAGTCAACCTAAAGTAAAACACACAGCCTTAATGACTAGTCAACCTAAACTAAAAACACAGCCTTAATGACTAGTCAACCTAAACTAACAGCCTTAATGACTAGTCAACCTAAAGTAACAGCCTTAATGACTAGACTAGTCAACCTTAATGACTAGTCAACCTAAAACACACAGCCTTAATGACTAGTCAACTAAAGTAAAGTAACAGCCTTAATGACTAGTCAACCTAAAGTAAAACACACAGCCTTAATGACTAGTCAACCTAAAGTAAAACACACAGCCTTAATGACTAGTCAACCTAAAGCCTTAATGACTAGTCAACCTAAACTAACAGCCTTAATGACTAGTCAACCTAAAGTAACAGCCTTAATGACTAGTCAACCCTAACAGCCTTAATGACTAGTCAACCTAAAGTAACAGCCTTAATGACTAGTCAACCTAAAGTAACAGCCTTAATGACTAGTCAACCTAAAAGTAAAACACACAGCCTTAATGACTAGTCAACCTAAAGTAAAAAACAGCCTTAATGACTAGTCAACCTAAAGTAACAGCCTTAATGACTAGTCAACCTAAAGTACAACAGCCTTAATGACTAGTCAACCTAAACTAACAGCCTTAATGACTAGTCAACCTAAAGTAACAGCCTTAATGACTAGTCAACCTAAAGTAAAACAGCCTTAATGACTAGTCAACCTAAAGTAAAACAGCCTTAATGACTAGACAACCTAAAGTACAACAGCCTTAATGACTAGACAACCTAAACTAACAGCCTTAATGACTAGTCAACCTAAAGTAAGACACACAGCCTTAATGACTAGTCAACCTAAAGTAAAACACACAGCCTTAATGACTAGTCAACCCTAACAGCCTTAATGACTAGTCACTAAACAGCCTTAATGACTAGTCAACCTAAAGTAACAGCCTTAATGACTAGTCAACCTAAAGTAACAGCCTTAATGACTAGTCAACCTAAAGTAAAACACACAGCCTTAATGACTAGTCAACCTAAAGTAGCAGCCTTAATGACTAGTCAACCTAAAGTAAAACACACAGCCTTAATGACTAGTCAACCTAAAGTACACAGCCTTAATGACTAGTCAACCTAAAGTAAAACACACAGCCTTAATGACTAGTCAACCTAAAGTAACAGCCTTAATGACTAGTCAACCTAAAGTAAAACACACAGCCTTAATGACTAGTCAACCTAAAGTAACAGCCTTAATGACTAGTCAACCTAAACTAACAGCCTTAATGACTAGTCAACCTAAAGTAAAACACACAGCCTTAATGACTAGTCAACCTAAACACACAGCCTTAATGACTAGTCAACCTAAAGTAAAACACACAGCCTTAATGACTAGTCAACCTAAAGTAAAACAGCCTTAATGACTAGTCAACCTAAACACACAGCCTTAATGACTAGTCAACCTAAAGTAACAGCCTTAATGACTAGTCAACCTAAAGTAACAGCCTTAATGACTAGTCAACCTAAAAGTAAACCTAAAAGTCAACCTAAAACAGCCTTAATGACTAGTCAACCTAAAGTAAAACAACAGCCTTAATGACTAGTCAACCTAAAGTAACAGCCTTAATGACTAGTCAACCTAAAGTAACAGCCTTAATGACTAGTCAACCTAAAGTAAAACACACAGCCTTAATGACTAGTCAACCTAAAGTAAAACAGCCTTAATGACTAGTCAACCTAAAGTAAAACACACAGCCTTAATGACTAGTCAACCTAAACTAACAGCCTTAATGACTAGTCAACCTAAAGTAAAAACAGCCTTAATGACTAGTCAACCTAAAACACAACAGCCTTAATGACTAGTCAACCTAAAGTAAAACACACAGCCTTAATGACTAGTCAACCTAAAGTAAAAAACAGCCTTAATGACTAGTCAACCTAAAGTAAAACAGCCTTAATGACTAGTCAACCTAAACAACAGCCTTAATGACTAGACAACCTAAAGTAACAGCCTTAATGACTAGTCAACCTAAACTAACAGCCTTAATGACTAGTCAACCTAAAGTAAAACAGCCTTAATGACTAGTCAACCTAAAGTAAAAAACAGCCTTAATGACTAGTCAACCTAAAGTAACAGCCTTAATGACTAGTCAACCCTAAAGCCTTAATGAAAACTAAACACAGCCTTAATGACTAGTCAACCTAAAAGACACACAGCCTTAATGACTAGTCAACCTAAACTACACAGCCTTAATGACTAGTCAACCTAAAGTAAAACACACAGCCTTAATGACTAGTCAACCTAAAGTAACAGCCTTAATGACTAGTCAACCTAAACACACAGCCTTAATGACTAGTCAACCTAACAGCCTTAATGAAGTCAACCTAAACACACAGCCTTAATGACTAGTCAACCAACCTAAAAGTAAAACACACAGCCTTAATGACTAGTCAACCTAAACAACAGCCTTAATGACTAGTCAACCTAAAGTAAAACACACAGCCTTAATGACTAGTCAACCTAAAGTAACAGCCTTAATGACTAGTCAACCTAAACTAACAGCCTTAATGACTAGTCAACCTAAACACACAGCCTTAATGACTAGTCAACCTAAACTAACAGCCTTAATGACTAGTCAACCTAAAGTAAGACACACAGCCTTAATGACTAGTCAACCTAAAGTACAACAGCCTTAATGACTAGTCAACCTAAACTAACAGCCTTAATGACTAGTCAACCTAAAGTACAACAGCCTTAATGACTAGTCAACCTAAACTAACAGCCTTAATGACTAGACAACCTAAAGTAACAGCCTTAATGACTAGACAACCTAAACTAACAGCCTTAATGACTAGTCAACCTAAAGTAACAGCCTTAATGACTAGTCAACCTAAACTAACAGCCTTAATGACTAGTCAACCTAAAGTAACAGCCTTAATGACTAGTCAACCTAAAGTAACAGCCTTAATGACTAGTCAACCTAAAGTAACACACACAGCCTTAATGACTAGTCAACCTAAAGTAAAACACACAGCCTTAATTACTAGTCACCCTAAAGTAAAACAGCCTTAATGACCAGCCCCGTTCTTTTCTGTTCTGACCAGTAAAATAAAAGTTCTGAACTGGTTTGAACAAAAGAAAAGTACCGGTTTATATCGTTCCTTTTTAAACCTACTTCACCAATCATGCAGTGCAGGTAGAGCAGCTTGTTATGGAGTTGGAAAGCTATAGCTCAGTGAGTTGTTTACATGTGTGATAGACTTTTCAGGCGTGAGATGCAACTGAAAATGACTTAAATGTAATGTAAATGTAATTAGGGCCACAGCATTATACCTACAGACGAGCGGCTTCTGGAGGAACTTTGAATGTCTTTGATCTTCAGAGTTGGTTTAACATTCGACCAGAGAAGCGAGCTAATTAACAAGCTTGTGTGTGCAGAGCGGCACCAGAATGCAAATCACGTCTTACCTTTCTGTAGTTAAAAAATACAATGTGAAATGTGATAACTATAGTATCCTTAACTAGCATTGAAAAAGTGAATCCATTATTTTCTAATGACAAATCTCTCCCCACATCTTCATGCTTGTAACGTCAGTAATGCTTTGGAGGGCGAGGGGCAGGTAGCCTACACGCACACACAATGGCAACGATTTTTAGCTGGCAGGCAGACAGTGGAAGAAGTTTCTGATTAACAGAGGGATAACGTTATTAACTGGTTCCCATGTGTTTAATGTAACAGTTCTGTTCCGGAACAGTATGGATCACTTTCGTTCCCGGTTCTGATTCTGTTCGTAGAAACATTTCATTATTTCCATGAACCGGTTCCAACCCCTGGTTGAAATACATATATTTATTTAAACCGCACACTTTTTCCCCCCCATGTAGTTTTTGGATGATCCTGGTTTGAAAAATGATGCCAAGAACAAGCCAATTCAACTACCACTGTATCAATCTAGCAACTTCCTGATAACAGAGGCAACAACTCCATGTAAGTATATACAGCGCCTTCAGAAAGTATTCATACCCCTTGACTTATTCCACATTGTGTTACAGCCTGTATTCAAAATGAGATTTCAAAATGTATCAAATGAAATATCACATTTACATAAGTATTCACACCTGAGTCAATACATGTTAGAATCACCTTTGGCAGTGGGTAAGTGTCTAAGACCTTTGCACAATATTTTCACATTGTGGAGTAACTACAATGTTGTTGATCCATCCTCAGGTCTACTACCAGCCATTAAACTCTTAACAGTTTTAAAGCCACCATTGGCCTTGTGAAATCCGAGTGGTTTCCTTCTACCCCAGCAACTAAGTTAGAAAGGACGCCTATATCTGTGTAGTGACTGGGTGTATTGATACACCATCCAAAGTGTAATTAATAACTTCACCATGCTCAGATATTCCATGTCTGTTTTTTACCCATCTACCAATAGGTGCCCTTTGAGGCATTGGAAGACCTCATTGGTCATTGTGGTTGAAATTCCCTGCTCGACTGAGGGAGCTTCCTGATAATTGTATGTGTGGGGTACAGAGATGAGGTAATTAAAAAATCATGTTAAACAATATTCGACTATTACACTGAGTCCAATCAACTTCATTTAAAAAGCCCTTTTTGCATCAGCAGATGTCACAAAGTGCTTGTACAGAAACCCAGCCCAAAACCACAAACAGCAAGCAATGCAGATGTAGAAGCAAGGTGGCAAGAAACAACTCCCTAGAAAGGCAGGAGCCTAGGAAGAAACGGGATCCTATTCTGGCAGGTAGAGATGAGTACATGGCCATTAAGGCTGTTATTCAGGATGATCATAGATGACCAACAGGGTCAAATCAGTGGTTGTAGAGTGTGCAGCAGGTCAGCACCTCAGGAGTAAATGTCAGTTGATTTTCCATAGCCGAGGTCGACCGATTAATCAGAATGGCCGATTAATTAGGGCCGATTTCAAGTTCTCATAACAATCGGTGATGAGCATTTTTGGACACCGATCATGGCCGATTACATTGCACTCCACGAGGAGACTGTGTGGCAGGCTGACTACCTGTTATGCGAGTGCAGCAAGGAGCCAAAGTAAAGTGCTAGCTAGCATTAAACGTATCTTATAAAAAAACAATCAATCAATCTTAACAATCACTAGTTAACTACACATGGTTGATGATATTACTAGTTTATCTAGCTTGTCCTGCGTTGCATATAATCGATGCGGTTAATTTATCATTGAATCACAGCCTACTTCGCAAAACGGGTGATTTAACAAGCGCATTCGCGAAAAAAAGCTATGTCGTTGCACCAATGTGTACCTAACCAAAAACATCAACGCCCTTCTTAAAACCAATGTGTACCTAACCAAAAAATCAACGCCCTTCTTAAAACCAATGTGTACCTAACCAAAAACATCAACGCCCTTCTTAAAATCAATGTGTACCTAACCAAAAACATCAACGCCCTTCTTAAAATCAATGTGTACCTAACCAAAACATCAACGCCCTTCTTAAAATCAATGTGTACCTAACCAAAAACATCAACGCCTTTCTTAAAATCAATGTGTACCTAACCAAAAACATCAACGCCTTTCTTAAAATCAATGTGTACCTAACCAAAAACATCAACGCTCTTCTTAAAATCAATGTGTACCTAACCAAAAACATCAACGCCCTTCTTAAAATCAATGTGTACCTAACCAAAAACATCAATGCCTTTCTTAAAATCAATGTGTACCTAACCAAAAACGCCCTTCTTAAAATCAATGTGTACCTAACCAAAAAAAACGCCTTCTTAAAATCAATGTGTACCTAACCAAAAACGCCTTTCTTAAAATCAATGTGTACCTAACCAAAAACGCCTTTCTTAAAATCAATGTGTACCTAACCAAAAAAACGCCTTTCTTAAAATCAATGTGTACCTAACCAAAAACGCCTTTCTTAAAATCAATGTGTACCTAACCAAAAACATCAACGCCCTTCTTAAAATCAATGTGTACCTAACCAAAAACGCCTTTCTTAAAATCAATGTGTACCTAACCAAAAACGCCTTTCTTAAAATCAATGTGTACCTAACCAAAAAACGCCCTTCTTAAAATCAATGTGTACCTAACCAAAAACATCAACGCCTTTCTTAAAATCAATGTGTACCTAACCAAAAACATCAACGCCCTTCTTAAAATCAATGTGTACCTAACCAAAAACATCAACGCCCTTCTTAAAATCAATGTGTACCTAACCAAAAATCAACGCCTTTCTTAAAATCAATGTGTACCTAACCAAAAACGCCTTTCTTAAAATCAATGTGTACCTAACCAAAAACATCAACGCCTTTCTTAAAATCAATGTGTACCTAACCAAAACATCACCTTTCTTAAAATCAATGTGTACCTAACCAAAAAAAACGCCCTTCTTAAAATCAATGTGTACCTAACCAAAAACATCAATGCCTTTCTTAAAATCAATACACAAGTATATATTTTTTAAACCTGCATATTTAGTTAATATTGCCTGCTAACACAAATTTCTTTTAACCTGGGAAATTGTGTCACTTCTCTTGTGTTCTGTGCAACAGTCAGGGTATATGCAGCAGTTTGGGCCGTCTGGCTCGTTGAGAACTGTGTGAAGACCATTTCTTCCTAACAAAGACAGCCAACTTCGCCAAACGGGGGATGATTTAACAAAAGCGCATTTGTGAAAAAAGCACAATCGTTGCACGAATACCGAACCATAAACATCCATGCCTTTCTTAAAATAAATACACAGAAGTATATTTTTTCAAACCTGCATATTTAGTTAAAAGAAATCCAGGTTAGCAAGCAATATTAAACTAGGGAAATTGTGTCACTTCGCTTGCATTCATTGCACGCAGAGTCAAGGTATATGCAACAGTTTGGGCTGCCTGGCTCGTTGCGAACTCATTTGCCAGAATATTACTTTTATGACATACATTGAAGGTTGTGCAATGTAACAGGAATATTTAGACTTATGGATGCCACCCGTTAGATAAAATACGTAACGGTTCCGTATTTCACTGAAAGAATAAACATTTTGTTTTCTAAATTATAGTTCCCGGATTTAACCAAATGAATGACCTACGGCTCATATTTCTGTGTGTTATTATATTATAATTAAGTCTATGATTTGATAGAGCAGTCTGACTGAGCGATGGTAGGCAGCAGCAGGCTCGAATGCATTCATTCAGACAGCACTTTACTGCGTTTTCCAGCAGCTCTTCGCTGTGCTTCAAGCATTGCACTGTTTATGACTTCATGCCTAGGGTTCCATAGCCGCAGGCAGCACAGCGGAAACTAGATCAGCAGCATGACCTGGGGGAGTGGGGACAGCCAGGAGTTGTCAGGCATGGTCCTGGGGCAGAGAGAGATGGCTGAATTAGAGGGAGCATACTTAAGATCACACCAGAGAAGACAGGATAGGACAGACTGACACTAGCCCCCTGACACTGGGGACTGGGGGCGACCAGGCAGGTATAACCCCACCCACTTTGCCAAAGCCCCCCAACATCAGAGGGACATCAACAGACCACCAACATACTACCCTGAGACAAGGTGGAGCCCACAAAGATGTCACCCAAGACCGGAGAGGAAGATCATGTCAGTGACTCAACCCACTCATGTCAAGTACAGTGAAAAAGCTTGGCAAGACACAATGCTGACCTCCTAGGGACAACATGGGAGAGCACCAGTAAGCCAGTGACTCAGTCCCCCTAGGGTCAGGGAGAGCAAGCAAGCCAGTGACTCAGAGGGGAGACGGTCACAGGCAGAGAATCCCAGTGGAGAGAGGGGAGACGGACAGGCAGAGACAGCAAGGGCGGTTCATTGCTTCAGTGCCTTGCCGTTCACCTTCGCACCCCTAGGCCAGACTACACTTAATCATAGGACCTATTGAAGAGATGAGTCTTCAATAAAAGACTTAAAAGGTTGAGACCAAAGTCTGCGTCTCTCACATGGATAGGCAGACCATTCCATAAAAAGGAGAAAGCCCTGCCTCCAGCTGTTTGCTTAGAAATTCTAGGGACAGTAAGAAGCCCTGTGTGTTGTGACCATAGCGTACGTGTAGGTACGGCAGGACCAGAGAGATGGGTAGGAGCAAGTCTATGTATTGCTTTGTGGGTTAACAGTAAAACCTTGAAAATCCGCCTTGACAGGAAGCCAGTGTAGAGGCACTGGAGTGATGATCAAATTTGACGGTTTGAGTCAAGAGTCTAGCAGCTGTATTTAGTGCTTTATGCAGGTGGCTGGAGAATCGCAGTCTAATCTAGAAGTGACAAAAGCCTGGATTAGCTTTTCTGCATCATTTTATGTTTTACAGAAAGTTTCAGATTGTCTGCCTGGACCAATTTTGGGGTTTCTAATCTCCAAAAGAATGTGGTGTCAAAAGTTGCACTAAAGCCTAGGAACACAAGGACAGACAGAAAAGCCTTGGGCTGATGCTATTAAAAAGGTAATTTACCACCTACACAAGTGTGGTCTCAGTACTATGACGGGGTTTAAAAAGAGACTGGAGCGTTTCGTATACACATCCAGATAGGGAGCCATTTATGATGTTCAACATAGGAGGGCCAAGCACAGGAAGTAGCTCTTTCAGTAGTTTAGTTGGAAATCCAGTAGACAGCTGGAAGGTTTAGAGGCCATGACTATTTTTGTGAATGTGTTGAGAGATACAGGATTAAAAGAACTTGAGTATCTCCATTGATCCGAGGTCCTGGCAGTTCTGTGCAGACTCAGGACAACAGAGTTTGGGAGAAATTATTCACATTCAAGAGTTCGAAATTTGCTTTCTAATGAATATTTTATTTTCATCAAAGAAGTTCATGAATTCATCACTGCTGAAGTAAAGGCCATTCCTCACTTGGGGAGTGCTGCTGTTTCGTTAGCTTTGCGACAGTATCAACAAATTGTGGATTGTTTCTATTCTCCTCAACTAGGTTGGAAAAGTAGGCTGATCAAGCAGCAGTTAGTGATTTTTGATATTGTCTTTCCAAGCTAGTCGGAAGATTCCCAGTTTGGTGGTGAGGGCTCTTCGATACCGCACGGTACCGTCTTTCCAAGCTAGTCGGAAAACTTCCAGGGAGCTAGTTTCTTGTGACAAATGTTTGTTTTTAGTTGTGCGACTGCATCTAGGGTATTACACAAAGTTACTTTTAGATCCTCGGTTAGGTGGTTAACTGATTTCTGTACTCCGACATCCTTGGGTAGGTGGACGGAGTCTGGAAGGGCATCTAGGAATCTTTGCATTGTCCGAAAATGTATAGCATGGCTTTTGATGATCCTTGGTTGGGGTCTGAGCAGATCATTTGTTGCGATTGCAAATGTAATAAAATGGTGGTCCGATAGTCCAGAATTATGAGGAAAAACATTTATATCAACAATATTTATTCCACAGGACAAAACTAGTTCCAGGGTCTGACTGTGGCAATGTGTAGGTCCAGAGACATGTTGGACAAAACCCAGTTGATGATGCCTCCGAAAGACTGAGTGGGTCTGTGGACTTTTCCATTAGAAGTCAGCAAAAATGTGAATATCTGCCATGACTACAAAGTCCGATAGGAGCTCAGTGAGGAACGCTGTATACAGCCCAGGAGGCCTGCAAACAGTAGCTATAAAAAGTGATTGAGTAGGCTGCATAGATTTCATGACAAGAAGCTCAAAAGACAAACGCAGTCACGTTTTCATAAATTGAAATGTTAGCAACACCGCCACCTTTGAGGGATGCACGGGGGATATGGTCACTAGTGTAACCAGGAGGAGGCCTCATTTAATGGCTTGAGCCATGTTTCAGTCAGGCCAATCACATCATGATCAGTGATTAGTTCATTGACTGTAACTGCCTTGAAAGTGAGGGATCTAACATTAAGAAGTCCTTTTTTGAGATGTGAGGTATTATCAAATCTCTTTGAATAATGACAGGAATGGAGCAGATCTTTATTCCAGCGAGATTGCTAAGGCGACCACCGCCCTGTTTAGATTTGTCCTACCTAGATCGAGGCAGGCCTCCCGAGTGGCGCAAGGCTAGAGATTCTGGGCTCGAGTCCAGGCTCTGTCGCAGCCGACCGGGAGACCCATGGGGCGGCACAATTGGCCCAGTGTCGTCTGGGTTAGGGGAGGGTTTGGCTGTCAGGGATGTCCTTGTCCCATCGCGCACTAGCGACTCCTGTGGCGGGTTGGGCACAGTGCACGTTGACACGGTCACCAGGTGTACGGTGTTTCCTCTGAAACACATTGGTGCGGCTGGCTTCCGGGTTAAGTGGGCATTGTGTCAAGAAGCAGTGCGGCTTGGTTGGGTTTCAGCGGACGCATGGCTCTCGACCTTCGACTCTCCCGTGTCCATATGGGAGTTGCAGCGATGAGACAAGACTAACTACCAATTGGATAACACGAAATTGGGGAGAAAAAGGGGTAAAGAAATTAAAACCGAGATTGTTAAGTCCATTGTTAAGCACATTTGTACTCCTGAACTTATTTAGGCTTGCTATAACAAAGGGGTTGAAAACTTATTGACTCAAGACATTTCAGTTTTTCATTTTTAAATTCTACAAACATAATTCCACTTTGACATTATGGGGTGTTGCATGTAGGCCAGTGACACAATCTCAATGTGATCCATTTTAAATTCAGGCTGTAACAACATGAGGAATAAGTCAAAGGGGTGTTTCCTGAAGGCCCTGGATGCACAGGATGTAAACAATTAGACATGCAAATACACGGGGGATTTACAGAGGTGCACAGACTCAATACATTAACACGTGTTCCAGTCTTGTCAATCCAAACTGGTTCCCAGGTAGCTGATGGTCCTGTGTTTGTTGCCCTACAGCATTCAGAGCCCCTGCTACTACTAACCCAAACCTGCCCCTTCAGTACGGACCAGGACATCAGTACGGACCAGGCCAGATCCCTCAGTATAGACCAGACCAGGGGGTCCTGAGCCCTGACCAGATCCCTCAGTATAGACCAGACCAGGGGGTCCTGAGCCCTGACCAGCCCTCTGTAGCAGAGCTCTTCCACCAGCTGATGGTTTCAGAGACAGAAGAGTTGCTGTTCATCCAGCTACCTGATACTATCCCTGGCCAGCCAACCACAGCCTCCGTCCCAAGCCAGCCAGCCACAGCCACCGGCCAGCCAATCACAGCCCCAGAAAGAAATTGTAAAAAAGACTCCAAGTCCGACGGCAAGCGCACCTCTCACATTAAAGCACCAGTGAGTAACGACCACATTCTATCCTTGTTTTCTACCGTCCACTTCATTCTAACAGGGAAGCATTTCACGCCAAGGTCTACATTTGCTGTATTCAATCTTCTTCCTCAGGACCCTGCTAGAGACAGCGTTCCCATCCAGTCAGAGTTCTCCTAACCCCTGACCCTAAAGGCCATGTTCTTCCTCAGGACCCTGCTAGAGACAGCGTTCCCATCCAGTCAGAGTTCTCCTAACCCCTGACCCTAAAGGCCATGTTCTTCCTCAGGACCCTCCAGTCAGAGTTCTCCTGACCACTAACCCTAAAGGCCATATTCTTCCTCAGGACCCTGCTAGAGACAGCGTTCTCATCCAGTCAGAGTTCTCCTGACCACTAACCCTAAAAGCCATGTTCTTCCTCAGGACCCTGCTAGAGACAGCGTTCCCATCCAGTCAGAGTTCTCCTGACCCCTGACCCTAAAGGCCATGTTCTTCCTCAGGACCCTGCTAGAGACAGCGTTCCCATCCGGTCAGAGTTCTCCTGACCACTAACCCTAAAGGCCATGTTCTTCCGCAGGACACTGCTGGTAAAGACGTTCCTGTCCTGTCAGAGTTCACAGAGGGGTTTCTGGGTAAACTACAGATCAGGAAGTCTGGCAAGGTGCAGCTGGTGCTGGGAGACATCACTATGGACGTCTCAGAGGGAGCTGCCTTCTCTTTCCTACAGGTCTGTTAATATAATAGACATTACAGGGTTAGATGGTGTTGAGACATCACTATGGACATCTCAGAGGGAGCTGCCTTCCCCTTTAGAACAGGTCTGTTATTATAATAGACATTACAGGGTTAGATGGTGTTGAGACATCACTATGGACGTCTCAGAGGGAGCTGCCTTCCCCTTTAGAATAGGTACATTTACATTTACATTTAAGTCATTTAGCAGACGCTCTTATCCAGAGCGACTTAGGTACCTAACAGTCTAGTTCTCCTGTTAAGTCCTAAAGAACCACAGTCCTGATTCACTGTGATCCAGGATGTGTTTATTCCTGATTCACTGTGATCCAGGATGTGTTTATTCCTGATTCACTGTGATCCAGGATGTGTTTATTCCTGATTCACTGTGATCCAGGATGTGTTGAGTCCTGATTCACTGTGATCCAGGATGTGTTGAGTCCTGATTCACTGTGATCCAGGATGTGTTGAGTCCTGATTCACTGTGATCCAGGATGTGTTGAGTCCTGATTCACTGTGATCCAGGATGTGTTTATTCCTGATTCACTGTGATCCAGGATGTGTTGAGTCCTGATTCACTGTGATCCAGGATGTGTTGAGTCCTGATTCACTGTGATCCAGGATGTGTTGAGTCCTGATTCACTGTGATCCAGGATGTGAGTCCTGATTCACTGTGATCCTGATTCACTGTGATCCAGGATGTGTTTAGTCCTGATTCACTGTGATCCAGGATGTGTTGAGTCCTGATTCACTGTGATCCAGGATGTGTTGAGTCCTGATTCACTGTGATCCAGGATGTGTTGATTCAGTCCTGATTCACTGTGATCCAGGATGTGTTGAGTCCTGATTCACTGTGATCCAGGATGTGTTGAGTCCTGATTCACTGTGATCCAGGATGTGTTGAGTCCTGATTCACTGTGATCCAGGATGTGTTGAGTCCTGATTCACTGTGATCCAGGATGTGTTGAGTCCTGATTCACTGTGATCCAGGATGTGTTGAGTCCTGATTCACTGTGATCCAGGATGTGTTGAGTCCTGATTCACTGTGATCCAGGATGTGTTGAGTCCTGATTCACTGTGATCCAGGATGTGTTGAGTCCTGATTCACTGTGATCCAGGATGTGTTGAGTCCTGATTCACTGTGATCCAGGATGTTGAGTCCTGATTCACTGTGATCCTGATTCACTGTGATCCAGGATGTGTTTATTCCTGATTCACTGTGATCCAGGATGTGTTTATTCCTGATTCACTGTGATTCCAGGATGTGTTTATTCCTGATTCACTGTGATCCAGGATGTGTTTATTCCTGATTCACTGTGATCCAGGATGTGTTTATTTCTGATTCACTGTGATCCAGGATGTGTTTAGTCCTGATTCACTGTGATCCAGGATGTGTTTAGTCCTGATTCACTGTGATCCAGGATGTGTTTAGTCCTGATTCACTGTGATCCAGGATGTGTTTAGTCCTGATTCACTGTGATCCAGGATGTGTTTAGTCCTGATTCACTGTGATCCAGGATGTGTTTAGTCCTGATTCACTGTGATCCAGGATGTGTTTAGTCCTGATTCACTGTGATCCAGGATGTGTTGAGTCCTGATTCACTGTGATCCAGGATGTGTTGAGTCCTGATTCACTGTGATCCAGGATGTGTTGAGTCCTGATTCACTGTGATCCAGGATGTGTTGAGTCCTGATTCACTGTGATCCAGGATGTGTTGAGTCCTGATTCACTGTGATCCAGGATGTGTTTAGTCCTGATTCACTGTGATCCAGGATGTGTTTAGTCCTGATTCACTGTGATCCAGGATGTGTTTAGTCCTGATTCACTGTGATCCAGGATGTGTTTAGTCCTGATTCACTGTGATCCAGGATGTGCAGACAATGGCTTAGGGTCAGACAATAAGGGGCTAAATCATCTGTTATTTCTCCCACAGCAACTGGTGTCTGTGCGTCTGTCTGAGGGCCTGACTGGAGACATGAGTATCCTGGGGAACGTCAAGCACAAGCTGGTCTGCTCTCCAGACTTCCAGGCTCTGCTACAGGAGCCATCACCTGACCACTCAGCACATCTCTAACTTATATTCCCTTCACCTTTTTCAGCATTAACTGTGTAGATATTGTAGTTTTATTACAGGATGTGAGGATTAACTGTGTAGATATTGTACAGTTTTATTACAGGATGTGAGGATTAACTGTGTAGATATTGTAGTTTTATTACACGATGTGAGGATGAACTGTGTAGATATTGTACAGTTTTATTACAGGATGTGAGGATGAACTGTGTAGATATTGTACAGTTTTATTACACGATGTGAGGATGAACTGTGTAGATATTGTAGTTTTATTACACGATGTGAGGATGAACTGTGTAGATATTGTAGTTTTATTACACGATGTGAGGATGAACTGTGTAGATATTGTAGTTTTATTAGACGATGTGAGGATGAACTGTGTAGATATTGTAGTTTTATTACACGATGTGAGGATTAACTGTGTAGATATTGTAGTTTTATTACACGATGTGAGGATGAACTGTGTAGATATTGTAGTTTTATTACACGATGTGAGGATGAACTGTGTAGATATTGTAGTTTTATTACACGATGTGAGGATGAACTGTGTAGATATTGTAGTTTTATTACACGATGTGAGGATGAACTGTGTAGATATTGTAGTTTTATTACACGATGTGAGGATGAACTGTGTAGATATTGTAGTTTTATTACACGATGTGAGGATTAACTGTGTAGATATTGTAGTTTTATTACACGATGTGAGGATTAACTGTGTAGATATTGTAGTTTTATTACACGATGTGAGGATTAACTGTGTAGATATTGTAGTTTTATTACACGATGTGAGGATTAACTGTGTAGATATTGTAGTTTTATTACACGATGTGAGGATTAACTGTGTAGATATTGTAGTTTTATTACACGATGTGAGGATTAACTGTGTAGATATTGTAGTTTTATTACACGATGTGAGGATGAACTGTGTAGATATTGTAGTTTTATTACACGATGTGAGGATGAACTGTGTAGATATTGTAGTTTTATTACACGATGTGAGGATGAACTGTGTAGATATTGTACAGTTTTATTACACGATGTGAGGATTAACTGTGTAGATATTGTACAGTTTTATTACACGATGTGAGGATTAACTGTGTAGATATTGTAGTTTTATTACACGATGTGAGGATGAACTGTGTAGATATTGTAGTTTTATTACACGATGTGAGGATGAACTGTGTAGATATTGTAGTTTTATTACACGATGTGAGGATGAACTGTGTAGATATTGTATGTGAGGATGAACTGTGTAGATAACGATGTGAGGATGAACTGTGTAGATATTGTAGTTTTATTACACGATGTGAGGATTAACTGTGTAGATATTGTAGTTTTACGCGATGTGAGGATTAACTGTGTAGATATTGTAGTTTTATTACGATGTGAGGATGAACTGTGTAGATATTGTACAGTTTTATTACACGATGTGAGGATGAACTGTGTAGATATTGTAGTTTTATTACACGATGTGAGGATGAACTGTGTAGATATTGTAGTTTTATTACACGATGTGAGGATGAACTGTGTAGATATTGTAGTTTTATTACACGATGTGAGGATGAACTGTGTAGATATTGTAGTTTTATTACACGATGTGAGGATGAACTGTGTAGATATTGTAGTTTTATTACACGATGTGAGGATGAACTGTGTAGATATTGTAGTTTTATTACACGATGTGAGGATTAACTGTAGATATTGTAGTTTTATTACGATGTGAGGATGAACTGTGTAGATATTGTAGTTTTATTACACGATGTGAGGATGAACTGTGTAGATATTGTAGTTTTATTACACGATGTGAGGATGAACTGTGTAGATATTGTAGTTTTTTACACGATGTGAGGATGAACTGTGTAGATATTGTAGTTTTATTACACGATGTGAGGATGAACTGTGTAGATATTGTAGTTTTATTACACGATGTGAGGATTAACTGTGTAGATATTGTAGTTTTATTACACGATGTGAGGATTAACTGTGTAGATATTGTAGTTTTATTACACGATGTGAGGATGAACTGTGTAGATATTGTAGTTTTATTACACGATGTGAGGATGAACTGTGTAGATATTGTAGTTTTTTACACGATGTGAGGATGAACTGTGTAGATATTGTAGTTTTATTACACGATGTGAGGATGAACTGTGTAGATATTGTAGTTTTATTACACGATGTGAGGATGAACTGTGTAGATATTGTAGTTTTATTACACGATGTGAGGATGAACTGTGTAGATATTGTAGTTTTATTACACGATGTGAGGATGAACTGTGTAGATATTGTAGTTTTATTACACGATGTGAGGATGAACTGTGTAGATATTGTAGTTTTATTACACGATGTGAGGATGAACTGTGTAGATATTGTAGTTTTATTACACGATGTGAGGATGAACTGTGTAGATATTGTAGTTTTATTACACGATGTGAGGATGAACTGTGTAGATATTGTAGTTTTATTACACGATGTGAGGATGAACTGTGTAGATATTGTAGTTTTATTACACGATGTGAGGATGAACTGTGTAGATATTGTAGTTTTATTACACGATGTGAGGATGAACTGTGTAGATATTGTAGTTTTTTTGAACTGTGTAGATATTGTAGTTTTATTACACGATGTGAGGATGAACTGTGTAGATATTGTACAGTTTTATTACACGATGTGAGGATCAGTGTAGTTTTATTACACGATGTGAGGATGAACTGTGTAGATATTGTAGTTTTATTACACGATGTGAGGATGAACTGTGTAGATATTGTAGTTTTATTACACGATGTGAGGATGAACTGTGTAGATATTGTACAGTTTTATTACGATGTGAGGATGAACTGTGTAGATATTGTAGTTATTACACGATGTGAGGATGAACTGTAGATATTGTAGTTTTATTACACGAGTCATTAACTGTGTAGATATTTAGTTTTATTACACGATGTGAGGATTAACTGTTAGATATTGTAGTTTTATTACGATGTGAGGATGAACTGTGTAGATATTGTAGTTTTATTACGCGATGTGAGGATGAACTGTGTAGATATTGTAGTTTTATTACACGATGTGAGGATGAACTGTTATTGTAGTTTTATTACGCGATGTGAGGATGAACTGTGTAGATATTGTAGTTTTATTACACGATGTGAGGATTAACTGTGTAGATATTGTAGTTTTATTACACGATGTGAGGATTAACTGTGTAGATATTGTAGACACGATGTGAGGATGAACTGTGTAGATATTGTAGTTTTTTGTACATAGTTTACTTTCATCATACAGTGTTTAAGTACCTTGTCTGATTTCCTCCCAATTTGTTTTCGCTGTATAAACATTGTGTATAATATAAAGTCTTTTTTTATGTACGTAAATGTTTATTTAATAAAAATTAGATACAAAACATGCGAAAACTAAGTCTACAAACAAAGTAACTGGTCAACACGTCTCTTAACAAAGACTATATCTAGCATAGACTGGCCTGTGTATAGAGACAGTATATACAGAACGTGGCCCTGGTGACAGGAACTTAACTTCAACATAATTCATCTTTTCATACTATGTTATGTTTCATGATCTTTCCCAGACTGGTGAAGGTTCATTCACAGTTTGAGGCGCTACGAGCATTGATATGACTATAAACAAAATGTATTTTATTTGGGACGGTAACTTGCCTTCCATCACCCTTCCTCTCTAGAACAACTCAGGCCTTTTCCCCACTCCTCACTGTCGTAGCTCCTGCAGATTTACTTTTCACCACGTTCACTTTGGATTTCTGTTTGACTCCTTTAGTGGCGGTTTTGTTCTTGTGGGTCTCTTTCCGTCTGATCAGGTCCTCCCGTCCAATATCCATCATGTGTTCCTCCCAGGACTTCATCTCATTCTTATAGCGCACTTTATCATCCTCCGCCAGCTGCATGTAGACCTGCAGAGCACACAGAGTCAGTTAGTCATGTAGACCTGCAGAGCACACAGAGTCAGTCAGTCATGTAGACCTGCAGAGCACAGAGTCAGTTAGTCATGTAGACCTGCAGAGCACACAGAGTCAGTTAGTCATGTAGACCTGCAGAGCACACAGTCAGTTAGTCATGTAGACCTGCAGAGCACACAGAGTCAGTTAGTCATGTAGACCTGCAGAGCACACCGAGTCAGTTAGTCATGTAGACCTGCAGAGCACACAGAGTCAGTTAGTCATGTAGACCTGCAGAGCACACAGAGTCAGTTAGTCATGTAGACCTGCAGAGCACACAGAGTCAGTTAGTCATGTAGACCTGCAGAGCACAGAGTCAGTTAGTCATGTAGAGCTGCAGAGCACACAGAGTCAGTTAGTCATGTAGACCTGCAGAGCACACAGAGTCAGTTAGTCATGTAGACCTGCAGAGCACACAGAGTCAGTTAGTCATGTAGACCTGCAGAGCACACAGAGTCAGTTAGTCATGTAGACCTGCAGAGCACACAGAGTCAGTTAGTCATGTAGACCTGCAGAGCACAGAGTCAGTTAGTCATGTAGACCTGCAGAGCACACAGAGTCAGTTAGTCATGTAGAGCTGCAGAGCACACAGAGTCAGTTAGTCATGTAGACCTGCAGAGCACACAGAGTCAGTTAGTCATGTAGACCTGCAGAGCACAGAGTCAGTTAGTCATGTAGACCTGCAGAGCACACAGAGTCAGTTAGTCATGTAGACCTGCAGAGCACAGAGTCAGTTAGTCATGTAGACCTGCAGAGCACACAGAGTCAGTTAGTCATGTAGACCTGCAGAGCACACAGAGTCAGTTAGTCATGTAGACCTGCAGAGCACAGAGTCAGTTAGTCATGTAGACCTGCAGAGCACACAGAGTCAGTTAGTCATGTAGACCTGCAGAGCACACAGAGTCAGTTAGTCATGTAGACCTGCAGAGCACACAGAGTCAGTTAGTCATGTAGACCTGCAGAGCACAGAGTCAGTTAGTCATGTAGACCTGCAGAGCACACAGAGTCAGTTAGTCATGTAGAGCTGCAGAGCACACAGAGTCAGTTAGTCATGTAGACCTGCAGAGCACACAGAGTCAGTTAGTCATGTAGACCTGCAGAGCACACAGAGTCAGTTAGTCATGTAGACCTGCAGAGCACACAGAGTCAGTTAGTCATGTAGACCTGCAGAGCACACAGAGTCAGTTAGTCATGTAGACCTGCAGAGCACACAGAGTCAGTTAGTCATGTAGAGCTGCAGAGCACACAGTCAGTTAGTCATGTAGACCTGCAGAGCACACAGAGTCAGTTAGTCATGTAGACCTGCAGAGCACACAGAGTCAGTTAGTCATGTAGACCTGCAGAGCACACAGAGTCAGTTAGTCATGTAGACCTGCAGAGCACAGAGTCAGTTAGTCATGTAGACCTGCAGAGCACAGAGTCAGTTAGTCATGTAGACCTGCAGAGCACAGAGAGTCAGTTAGTCATGTAGACCTGCAGAGCACACAGAGTCAGTTAGTCATGTAGACCTGCAGAGCACACAGAGTCAGTTAGTCATGTAGACCTGCAGAGCACACAGAGTCAGTTAGTCATGTAGACCTGCAGAGCACACAGTCAGTTAGTCATGTAGAGCTGCAGAGCACACAGAGTCAGTTAGTCATGTAGAGCTGCAGAGCACACAGAGTCAGTTAGTCATGTAGACCTGCAGAGCACACAGAGTCAGTTAGTCATGTAGACCTGCAGAGCACACAGAGTCAGTTAGTCATTAGACCTGCAGAGCAACAGAGTCAGTTAGTCATGTAGACCTGCAGAGCACACAGAGTCAGTTAGTCAAGACCTGCAGAGCACAGAGTCAGTTAGTCAAGACCTGCAGAGCACACAGAGTCAGTTAGTCATGTAGACCTGCAGAGCACAGAGTCAGTTAGTCATGTAGACCTGCAGAGCACAAGAGTCAGTTAGTCATGTAGACCTGCAGAGCACACAGAGTCAGTTAGTCATGTAGACCTGCAGAGCACACAGAGTCAGTTAGTCATGTAGAGCTGCAGAGCACACAGAGTCAGTTAGTCATGTAGAGCTGCAGAGCACACAGTCAGTTAGTCATGTAGAGCTGCAGAGCACAGAGAGTCAGTTAGTCATGTAGACCTGCAGAGCACACAGAGTCAGTTAGTCATGTAGACCTGCAGAGCACACAGAGTCAGTTAGTCATGAAGACCTGCAGAGCACACAGATCAGTTAGTCACTAGAGCTGCAGAGCACACAGTCAGTTAGTCATGTAGAGCTGCAGAGCACAGAGAGTCAGTTAGTCATGTAGACCTGCAGAGCACACAGAGTCAGTTAGTCATGTAGACCTGCAGAGCACACAGAGTCAGTTAGTCATGTAGACCTGCAGAGCACACAGAGTCAGTTAGTCATGTAGAGCCCTGTCAGGGCAATTATTAAAAATGATAAAAGATATGGAACAGTTGAAAACCTCACGGGTAGAAGATTCCCCCAGGAATGGGAGGAGGATGGTGAGAGAAGCAACAAAATCCCCAAGAATCACTGTGAAAGAATTGCAGGCCTTGGTGGCGTCTTGGGGGTCACCAGGTATCAGAAACCTCCATCAGACGCCACCTCCACAACCACAGGCTCTTTGGAAGGGTTGCCAGAAGAAAGCCCCATCAGACGCCACCTCCACAGGCACAGGCTCTTTGGAAGGGTTGCCAGAAGAAAGCCCCATCAGACGCCACCTCCACAACCACAGGCTCTTTGAAAGGGTTCCCAGAAGAAAGCCCCATCAGACGCCACCTCCACAACCACAGGCTCTTTGAAAGGGTTCCCAGAAGAAAGCTCCAACAGACGCCACCTCCACAACCACAGGCTCTTTGAAAGGGTTCCCAGAAGAAAGCTCCAACAGACGCCACCTCCACAACCACAGGCTCTTTGAAAGGGTTGCCAGAAGAAAGCCCTTTCTGACCCCAAGACACAGACGCAAGCGCTTGGAGCCAAACGTCATTTAAGTTATGACTGGAAGAAGGTGCTCTGGTCCGATGGGACCAAAATTGAAAGTTTGGTCAGATACAGCATTGGCATGTTTGGCGTCGAAACAGAGATGCATAAAAGGAGAGGGAGAACCTTCCAGAAGGACAACCATATCTGCAGCACTCCACCAATCAGGCATTTATGGTAGAGTGGCCAGACGGAAGCCACTCCTCAGTAAAAAGGCAAGTGACAGCCCGCTTGGAGCTTGCAAAAAGGAACCTAAATGACTCTCAGACCATGAGAAACAAAACGTGTCTCCAGTCTGACGAAACCAAGATTGAACTCTGTGGCCCCAATGCCAAGATTCACATCTGGAGGTAACCTGGCACCATCACTACGGTGAAGCATGGTGGTGGCAGCATCACGTCTGGAGGAAACCTGGGACCATCACTACGGTGAAGCATGGTGGTGGCAGCATCACGTCTGGAGGAAACCTGGCACCATCACTACGGTGAAGCATGGTGGTGGCAGCATCACGTCTGGAGGAAACCTGGCACCATTCACTACGGTGAAGCATGGTGGTGGCAGCATCACGTCTGGAGGAAACCTGGCACCATCACTACGGTGAAGCATGGTGGTGGCAGCAGTCATGATCAAGGCAAAGATGAACGGAGGAAAGTACAGAGAGATGAAACGTACCGAATGCACTGTATCAAACACTTCATTCCACCTACTTGTTTCTGTGAGGTTGACAGTTTGGTCCAGTCCTCCCGCAGCATCTTCATCTTGCCCTGAGGGGAAAAAGGTGACAGCATTATAACAGGTGGTTGTTATAGCGTTCCATTTAGATTACATATCAACCATCTCTTTAACGCTGGTATAATGGAATGTGTTAAAGAATATTATATTTTCATCCCATTGACTCACAACTCATGAAACAGTATTTGATTACTGGACACTGATACCAACCTGTGTGGCCCCCCTCTGGACCCACAGTACCAACCTGTGTGCCCCCCTCTGGACTCCACAGTACCAACCTGTGTGCCCCCCTCTGGACTCCTCAGTACCAACCTGTGTGCCCCCCTCTGGACTCCTCAGTACCAACCCGAGTGCCACCCCACCCCCCCTCTGGACTCCACAGTACCAACCTGAGTGGTCCCCCCTGGACTCCTCAGTACCAACCTGAGTGCCCCCCTGGACTCCACAGTACCAACCTGAGTGGTCCCCCTGGACTCCACAGTACCAACCTGAGTGGTCCCCCCTGGACTCCTCAGTACCAACCTGTGTGCCCCCCTGGACTCCACAGTACCGACCTGTGTGCCCCCCTGGACTCCCAGTACCAACCTGAGTGGTCCCCCCCTGGACTCCACAGTACCAACCTGAGTGGTCCCCCCTGGAATCCTCAGTACCAACCTGAGTGGTCACCCCCTCTGGACTCCTCAGTACCAACCTGAGTGCCCCCCCCTCTGGAATCCTCAGTACCAACCTGAGTGCCCCCCCCTCTGGACTCCTCAGTACCGACCTGAGTGCCTCCCCCTGGACTCCTCAGTAGCAACCTGTGTGGTCCCCCCTCTGGACTCCTCAGTACCAACCTGAGTGGTTCCCCCCTCTGGACTCCTCAGTAACTCCTCAGTACCAACCTGCGTGGTTCCCCCCTCTGGACTCCTCAGTAGCAACCTGTGTGGTCCCCCCTCTGGACTCCTCAGTACCAACCTGCGTGGTTCCCCCCCCCTCTGGACTCCTCAGTAACTCCTCAGTACCAACCTGCGTGGTTCCCCCCCCTCTGGACTCCTCAGTACCAACCTGCGTGGTTCCCCCCTCTGGACTCCTCAGTACCAACCTGTGGTTCCCCCCTCCTCTGGACTCCTCAGTACCAACCCGAGGTCCCCCCCTCCTCTGGACTCCTCAGTACCAACCTGCGTGGTCCCCCCTCCTCTGGACTCCTCAGTACCAACCTGCGTGGTTCCCCCCCTCTGGACTCCTCAGTAACTCCTCAGTACCAACCAGCGTGGTTCCCCCCCCTCTGGACTCCTCAGTAACTCCTCAGTACCAACCTGTGTGGTCTCCCCCCTCTGGACTCCTCAGTAACTCCTCAGTACCAACCTGCGTGGTTCCCCCCTGACTCCTCAGTAACTCCTCAGTACCAACCCGTGGTTCCCCCCCTGGACTCCTCAGTAACTCCTCAGTACCAACCTGCGTGGTCCCCCCCCCTCTGGACTCCTCAGTACCAACCTGTGTGGTCCCCCCCCCCTCTGGACTCCTCAGTACCAACCTGTGTGGTCGTCCCCTGGACTCCTCAAAGTGTTCTGCCATGAAGATGTTAAGGACGACCGGGGGACGTTTGGGTTTGCCAAGACTGTTCAACTCCTAAAAGTGGAAGATGGTGGTCAGACGAGTCACCAGGAACATTTCAGTGGCACAACATCAGAACACACCACTACTAATACTATCACAAGGCCTTAGTAGTATGCCATTACATTCACTAGGAGGGGCCTGTCATGCCAAATAGTGTCCACGGCCCACAGCACATCACTATGAAGTAGAGGTCAACCGATAATGATTTTTCAAAGCCGATACCGATTATTGGAGGACCAAAAAAGCTGATTATATAACAATTACAACAATACTGAATGAACACTTATTTAAACTTAATATAATACATCAATAAAACCAATTTAGCCTCAAATAAATAATGAAACATGTTCAATTTGGCTTAAATAATGCAAAAACAAAGTGTTGGAGAAGAAAGTAAAAGTGCAATATGTGCCATGTAAGAAAGCTAACGTTTCAGTTCCTTGCTCAGAACATATGAAAGCTGGTGGTTCCTTTTAACATGAGTCTTCAATATTCCCAGGTAAGAAGTTTTAGGTTGTATTTATTATAGGAAATATAGGACTATTTCTCTCTGTACCATTTGTATTTCATTAACCTTTGACTATTGGATGTTCTTATAGGCACTTTAGTATTGCCAGTGTAACAGTATAGCTTCCGTCCCTCTCCTCGCTCCTCCCTGGGCTCGAACCAGGAACACAACGACAACAGCCACCATCGAAGCAGCGTTACCCATGCAGAGCAAGGGGGAACAACCACTAGAAGGCTCAGAGCGAGTGACGTTTGAAACACTATTAGCACGCGCTAACTAGCTAGCCATTTCACTTCGGTTACACCAGCCTCATCTCGGGAGTTGATAGGCTTGAAGTCATAAACAGCGCAATGCTTGATGCACAACGAAGAGCTGCTGGCAAAACGCAAAGAAAGTGCTGTTTGAATGAATGTTTATGCACCTGCTTCTGCCGACCACCGCTCAGTCAGATTATATGCAACGCAGGACACGCTAGATAATATCTAGTAATATCATCAACCATGTGTAGTTAACTAGTGATTATGATTGATTGTTTTTATAAGATAAGTTTAATGCTAGCTAGCAACTTAGTTTGGCTTACTGCATTCGCGTAACAGGCAGACTCCTTGTGGAGTGCAACGAGAGGCAGGTGGTTATAGCGTTGGACTAGTTAACTGTAAGGTTGAAAGATTGGATCCCCCGAGCTGACAAGGTGAAAATCTGTCGTTCTGCCCCTGAATGAGGCAGTTAACCCACAGTCATTGAAAATAAGAACATGTTCTTAACTGACTTGCCTAGTTAAATAAAGATTAAATAAAGGTGTAAAAAATACATTAAAATACAATTTTAAAAAATTGGCCAAATCGGTGTCCAAAAATACCGATTTCCGATTGTTATGAAAACTTGAAATCGGCCCGAATTAATCTGCCATTCTGATTAATCGGTCAACCTCTACTATGAAGATCAATGAGCTACACTCACCCTCTTCCTCCTGATGGCTTTCCTCTTGGCCAGCCTCAGTCTCCTCTCCTGTTTCAGAGCAGCAGCCTGTGCAGGTGTGAGCTGGGACTGGTACCTCTGCATGTCCACCTTAAACTGTTCCCTGGCAACCACTGACGCCTGTTGAAAAGGCTGTGGGGGGAAGTCAACATGTATTTAGCTAATTAACCACACAAGTCTGTCCACAGTACAACAACACTGATATGTCAATTTCAGGTAGGCTATAAGTCAAACAGCCTATTTTCAGTTATTTAAATACTGGCAAGTACATCCATGTTGGTAGGAAGTAGACGCATGACAGTCTGTGTCGTCTTCTCTGATGGAAGGTGCAAACATGGACTACAGAAGTGTCAAATGTATTCTCTGTCACACACGGAGAAAGAAGATATCTGGGGGCCCTGCTGTCCATGGTGGGTCTGGGGGCCCTGTCCATGGTGTCAGGGTCTGGGGGGCCCTGCTGTCCACGGTGTCAGGGTCTGGGGGCCCTGCTGTCCAAGGTGTCAGGGTCTGGGGGGGGGCCCTGCTGTCCAAGGTGTCAGGGTCTGGGGGGGCCCTGCTGTCCATGGTGTCAGGGTCTGGGGCCCTGCTGTCCACGGTGTCAGGGTCTGGGGGGGGCCATGCTGTCCACGGTGTCAGGGTCTGGGGGGCCCTGCTGTCCACGGTGTCAGGGTCTGGGGGGGGCATGCTGTCCACGGTGTCAGGGTCTGGGGGCCCTGCTGTCCACGGTGTCAGGGTCTGGGGGCCCTGCTGTCCACGGTGTCAGGGTCTGGGGGCCCTGCTGTCCACGGTGTCAGGGTCTGGGGGCCCTGCTGTCCACGGTGTCAGGGTCTGGGGGCCCTGCTGTCCATGGTGTCAGGGTCTGGGGGGCCCTGCTGTCCAAGGTGTCAGGGTCTGGGGGGGCCATGCTGTCCAAGGTGTCAGGGTCTGGGGGCCCTGCTGTCCATGGTGTCAGGGTCTGGGGGGGGCATGCTGTCCACGGTGTCAGGGTCTGGGGGCCCTGCTGTCCATGGTGTCAGGGTCTGGGGGCCCTGCTGTCCACGGTGTCAGGGTCTGGGGGCCCTGCTGTCCACGGTGTCAGGGTCTGGGGGCCCTGCTGTCCATGGTGTCAGGGTCTGGGGGCCCTGCTGTCCATGGTGTCAGGGTCTGGGGGGCCCTGCTGTCCAAGGTGTCAGGGTCTGGGGGGGCCATGCTGTCCATGGTGTCAGGGTCTGGGAGGCAGGGGAGCCATGCTGTCCACGGTGTCAGGGTCTGGGGGGCCCTGCTGTCCACGGTGTCAGGGTCTGGGGGCCCTGCTGTCCAGGTGTCAGGGTCTGGGAGGGGGAGCCATGCTGTCCAAGGTGTCAGGGTCTGGGGGGGGCCCTGCTGTCCATGGTGTCAGGGTCTGGGGGGCCCTGCTGTCCATGGTGTCAGGGTCTGGGGGGGGGGCCTTGCTGTCCATGGTGTCAGGGTCTGGGAGGGGGGCCATGCTGTCCATGGTGTCAGGGTCTGGGGGCCCTGCTGTCCATGGTGTCAGGGTCTGGGGGGGAGCCATGCTGTCCAAGGTGTCAGGGTCTGGGGGGCCCTGCTGTCCACGGTGTCAGGGTCTGGGGGCCCTGCTGTCCAGGGTGTCAGGGTCTGGGTCTGGGGGGGCCATGCTGTCCAAGGTGTCAGGGTCTGGGAGGGGGGCATGCTGTCCATGGTGTCAGGGTCTGGGAGGGGGGCATGCTGTCCAAGGTGTCAGGGTCTGGGGGGGCCCTGCTGTCCACGGTGTCAGGGTCTGGGGGCCCTGCTGTCCAAGGTGTCAGGGTCTGGGAGGGGGCCATGCTGTCCACGGTGTCAGGGTCTGGGGGCCCTGCTGTCCAGGGTGTCAGGGTCTGGGGGCCCTGCTGTCCAAGGTGTCAGGGTCTGGGGGGGCCATGCTGTCCAGGTGTCAGGGTCTGGGGGGGGCCCTGCTGTCCACGGTGTCAGGGTCTGGGGGCCCTGCTGTCCAGGGTGTCAGGGTCTGGGAGGGGGGGCATGCTGTCCAAGGTGTCAGGGTCTGGGGGGCCTGCTGTCCACGGTGTCAGGGTCTGGGGGCCCTGCTGTCCAGGGTGTCAGGGTCTGGGGGGGGCATGCTGTCCAAGGTGTCAGGGTCTGGGGGGGGGCATGCTGTCCATGGTGTCAGGGTCTGGGAGGGGAGGCATGCTGTCCAGGTGTCAGGGTCTGGGGGGGCCCTGCTGTCCACGGTGTCAGGGTCTGGGGGGCCCTGCTGTCCAGGGTGTCAGGGTCTGGGAGGGGGGCATGCTGTCCACGGTGTCAGGGTCTGGGGGCCCTGCTGTCCAGGGTGTCAGGGTCTGGGGGCCCTGCTGTCCAAGGTGTCAGGGTCTGGGAGGGGGAGGCATGCTGTCCAAGGTGTCAGGGTCTGGGGGGCCCTGCTGTCCACGGTGTCAGGGTCTGGGGGCCTGCTGTCCACGGTGTCAGGGTCTGGGAGGGGAGGCATGCTGTCCACGGTGTCAGGGTCTGGGGGCCCTGCTGTCCAGGGTGTCAGGGTCTGGGGGCCCTGCTGTCCAAGGTGTCAGGGTCTGGGGGACCTGCTGTCCACGGTGTCAGGGTCTGGGGGCCCTGCTGTCAGGGTCTGAGGGGCCCTGCTGTCCAAGGTGTCAGGGTCTTGGGGGGGCCCTGCTGTCCATGGTGTCAGGGTCTGGGGGCCCTGCTGTCCAAGGTGTCAGGGTCTGGGGGGCATGCTGTCCAAGGTGTCAGGGTCTGGGGGGGGCATGCTGTCCAAGGTGTCAGGGTCTGGGAGGGGGAGGCATGCTGTCCAAGGTGTCAGGGTCTGGGAGGGGAGGCATGCTGTCCAAGGTGTCAGGGTCTGGGGGGGCCCTGCTGTCCAGGTGTCAGGGTCTGGGGGCCTGCTGTCCAAGGTGTCAGGGTCTGGGGGGCCCTGCTGTCCACGGTGTCAGGGTCTGGGGGCCCTGCTGTCCAAGGTGTCAGGGTCTGGGAGGGGGAGGCATGCTGTCCAAGGTGTCAGGGTCTGGGAGGGGGGGCATGCTGTCCATGGTGTCAGGGTCTGGGAGGGGGAGGCATGCTGTCCAAGGTGTCAGGGTCTGGGGGGCCCTGCTGTCCACGGTGTCAGGGTCTGGGGGTCTGCTGTCCAGGGTGTCAGGGTCTGGGAGGGGGGGGCATGCTGTCCACGGTGTCAGGGTCTGGGGGCCTGCTGTCCAGGGTGTCAGGGTCTGGGGGCCCTGCTGTCCAAGGTGTCAGGGTCTGGGGGGGAGGCATGCTGTCCAAGGTGTCAGGGTCTGGGGGGCCCTGCTGTCCACGGTGTCAGGGTCTGGGGGCCCTGCTGTCCAGGGTGTCAGGGTCTGGGAGGGGAGGCATGCTGTCCACGGTGTCAGGGTCTGGGGGCCCTGCTGTCCAGGGTGTCAGGGTCTGGGGGCCCTGCTGTCCAAGGTGTCAGGGTCTGGGGGACCTGCTGTCCACGGTGTCAGGGTCTGGGGGTCTGGGTCTGAGGGGCCCTGCTGTCCAAGGTGTCAGGGTCTTGGGGGCCCTGCTGTCCATGGTGTCAGGGTCTGGGGGCCCTGCTGTCCAAGGTGTCAGGGTCTGGGGGGGGCATGCTGTCCAAGGTGTCAGGGTCTGGGGAGGCATGCTGTCCAAGGTGTCAGGGTCTGGGGGGCATGCTGTCCAAGGTGTCAGGGTCTGGGGGGGGGCATGCTGTCCAAGGTGTCAGGGTCTGGGGGCCCTGCTGTCCAAGGTGTCAGGGTCTGGGGGCCTGCTGTCCACAGTGTCAGGGTCTGGGGGCCCTGCTGTCCAAGTGTCAGGGTCTGGGGGGCCCTGCTGTCCAAGGTGTCAGGGTCTGGGGGGGTCCCTGCTGTCCACAGTGTCAGGTTCTGGGGGCCCTGCTGTCCAAGGTGTCAGGGTCTGGGGGGCCCTGCTGTCCAAGGTGCCAGGGTCTGGTGTGCCCTGCTGCCCAAAGTGTCAGGGTCTGGGGGTCCCTGCTGTCCAAGGTGCCAGGGTCTGGGGTGCCCTGCTGCCCAAAGTGTCAGGGTCTGGGGTCCCTGCTGTCCAAGCTGTCAGGGTCTGGGGGTCCCTGCTGTCCAAGGTGCCAGGTTCTGGGGCCCTGCTGTCCACGGTGTCAGGGTCGGGGGGTGGGCATGCTGTCCACGGTGTCAGGGTCTGGGGGGTCCCTGCTGTCCAAGGTGCCAGGTTCTGGGGGCCCTGCTGTCCAAGGTGCCAGGTTCTGGGGGCCCTGCTGTCCAAGGTGCCAGGTTCTGGGGCATGCTGTCCACGGTGTCAGGGTCGGGGGGCGGGCCTGCTGTCCACGGTGTCAGGGTCTGGGGGCCCTGCTGTCCAGGGTGTCAGGGTCTGGGAGGGGTCCCTGCTGTCCAAGGTGTCAGGGTCTGGGAGGGGTCCCTGCTGTCCACGGTGTCAGGGTATGGGAGGGGTCCCTGCTGTCCACGGTGTCAGGGTCTGGGGGGCCTGCTGTCCACCCGTCAGGGTATGGGGGCCTTGCTGTCCAATGTGTCAGGGTCGGGGGGCCTTGCTGTCCACAGTGTCAGGGTCTATTGCTGTCCACAGTGTCAGGGTCTGGGGGGCCTTGCTGTCTACTGAAGTGTCCCTACTGAATCAAGACACAACCTACCTGTTTCTGGTCTGCTGTCAGAGTTCTCCACTGCTGTCCACAGTGTCAGGGTCTGGGGGCCTTGCTGTCCACAGTGTCAGGGTCTGGGGGGCCTTGCTGTCCACAGTGTCAGGGTCTGGGGGGCCTTGCTGTCTACTGAAGTGTCCCTACTGAATCAAGACACAACCTACCTGTTTCTGGTCTGCTGTCAGAGTTCTCCACTGCTGAGCAATCTTCCTTATCACATCGACAGCTTTGACATCTGAAACTCACATCAACATTAACTCAGTGATGTGTGAAGACAAAGGAATGAGTGAAGCTGTAGAGACACTGTCCATTCTAACACCAGTCACCTGGATACTCCCTGACAACGAGAGGTTGTTGCTGTTTCACAAATCTCATGTATCCGTTCAGGGGCTTCTTAGGGGGAGCGCCTGCAATGGTGGTCAAACTCTTTACAGCTGGGATCACATTGACGAACCTACAACACACACACACACACAACACATTATCCCTACAACACATTATCCCTTGTAATGGAAAAATTGCAAGATTATGTTATAATGCTTTTATTGCATCATGGTTGTGTTATGCAACAGAATAGAGTATTTTGTTAACTATTGTGTGTGTGTTCTACTGAGGATGGGCTTCTGGGAGATTACACTGACTGGAGATTTACGATGTCTTTGGGTGATAAAACCTAGAGAGCATTCCAGAGAATGAGGTAATGTTTCTGTTCTATACCGTAGCAGGGAGAGTAGCAGCTGCCTTAGCAGGAACTAATGAGGATCCATAATAAACCCCAGGAAGAGTAGCTGCTGCCTTAGCAGGAACTAATGGGGATCCATAATAAACCCCAGGAAGAGTAGCTGCTGCCTTGGCAGGAACTAATGGGGATCCATAATAAACCCCAGGAAGAGTAGCTGCTGCCTTAGCAGGAACTAATGGGGATCCATAATAAACCCCAGGAAGAGTAGCTGCTGCTGAGCATTCCAGAGAATGAGGTAATGTTTCTGTTCTATACCGTAGCAGGGAGAGATGGTTCCAGTTTGGAGTCAGAGGACCAGCCACTGGTCTATACAATGAAAACTGTTGACACAGCAGATGCTGTCTGCTATGTATTATAAATACTTTTCATACAAATCTTAACCTTGTGACCCAGTCTATGTATTATAGATACCTTTCATACAAATCTTAACCTTGTGCCCCAGTCTATGTATTATAAATACCTTTCATACAAATCTTAACCTTGTGACCCATTCTATGTATTATAGATACCTTTCATACAAATCTTAACCTTGTGACCCATTCTATGTATTATAGATACCTTTCATACAAATCTTAACCTTGTGACCCATTCTATGTATTATAGATACCTTTCATACAAATCTTAACCTTGTGACCCATTCTATGTATTATAGATACCTTTCATACAAATCTTAACCTTGTGACCCATTCTATGTATTATAGATACCTTTCATACAAATCTTAACCTTGTGACCCATTCTATGTATTATAGATACCTTTCATACAAATCTTAACCTGGTGACCCATTCTATGTATTATAGATACCTTTCATACAAATCTTAACCTTGTGACCCATTCTATGTATTATAGATACCTTTCATACAAATCTTAACCTGGTGACCCATTCTATGTATTATAGATACCTTTCATACAAATCTTAACCTGGTGACCCATTCTATGTATTATAGATACCTTTCATACAAATCTTAACCTTGTGACCCATTCTATGTATTATAGATACCTTTCATACAAATCTTAACCTTGTGACCCATTCTATGTATTATAGATACCTTTCATACAAATCTTAACCTGGTGACCCATTCTATGTATTATAGATACCTTTCATACAAATCTTAACCTTGTGACCCATTCTATGTATTATAGATACCTTTCATACAAATCTTAACCTGGTGACCCATTCTATGTATTATAGATACCTTTCATACAAATCTTAACCTGGTGACCCATTCTATGTATTATAGATACCTTTCATACAAATCTTAACCTTGTGACCCATTCTATGTATTATAGATACCTTTCATACAAATCTTAACCTGGTGACCCATTCTATGTATTATAAATACCTTTCATACAAATCTTAACCTTGTGACCCATTCTATGTATTATAGATACCTTTCATACAAATCTTAACCTTGTGACCCATTCTATGTATTATAAATACCTTTCATACAAATCTTAACCTTGTGACCCATTCTATGTATTATAGATACCTTTCATACAAATCTTAACCTTGTGACCCATTCTATGTATTATAGATACCTTTCATACAAATCTTAACCTTGTGACCCATTCTATGTATTATAGATACCTTTCATACAAATCTTAACCTTGTGACCCATTCTATGTATTATAGATACCTTTCATACAAATCTTAACCTTGTGACCCATTCTATGTATTATAGATACCTTTCATACAAATCTTAACCTTGTGACCCATTCTATGTATTATAGATACCTTTCATACAAATCTTAACCTGGTGACCCATTCTATGTATTATAGATACCTTTCATACAAATCTTAACCTGGTGACCCATTCTATGTATTATAAATACCTTTCATACAAATCTTAACCTTGTGACCCATTCTATGTATTATAAATACCTTTCATACAAATCTTAACCTTGTGACCCATTCTATGTATTATAGATACCTTTCATACAAATCTTAACCTTGTGACCCATTCTATGTATTATAGATACCTTTCATACAAATCTTAACCTGGTGACCCATTCTATGTATTATAGATACCTTTCATACAAATCTTAACCTTGTGACCCATTCTATGTATTATAGATACCTTTCATACAAATCTTAACCTGGTGACCCATTCTATGTATTATAGATACCTTTCATACAAATCTTAACCTTGTGACCCATTCTATGTATCTGTTGTTCGTCATTTCGGCTGAGAGGGGTGTATGTCGGCTATAAAGGATCTACTTTTGTGTTGTCACTTTTCAATGGTTCATTAGAAATGGTGCATCATTGAAAGTCAAATGCTATTGCAAAGCTCTCATTGTTAAAGATTTAGTTTAAGTATAACTCTGACTTGTGTGATAAGTTTGTCTCTCCTCATTTGATACTAGAGAAATGAGCCACCACACCACAATACATTCTCCCTACTACACACTAGGTGTCGACCGATTAATCGGTATGGCCGATTAATTAGGGCCGATTTCAAGTTTTCATAACAATCTGAAATTGGTATTTTTGGACACAGATGTTTTTATTATTTATTTATTTAACTAGGCAAGTCAGTTAAGAACACATTCTTATTTTCAATGACCGCCTAGGAACGGTGGGTTAACTGCCTTGTTCAGGGGCAGAACGACAGATTTTCACCTTGTCAGCTCAGGGGTTCCAATCTTGCAACCGCACAGTTAACTAGTCCAACGCTCTAACCATTGCACTCCACGAGTAGCATGCCTGTTACGCGAATGTAGTAGAAGCCAAGGTAAATTGCTAGCTAGCATTAAACTTATCTTGTAAAAAACAATCAATCATAATCACTAGTTATAACTACTGATCCAGTTTAGCATGCAATATTAACCAGGGGAAATTGTGTAATTTATCTTGCGTTCATTGCACGCAGAGTCAGGGTATATGCAACAGTTTGGGCAGCCTGGCTCATTGCGACCTAATTTGCCAGAATTTTACGTAATTATGAAATAACATTGAAGGTTGTGTAATGTAACAGAAATATATTTAGACTTAGGGATGCCACCCGTTAGATAAAATACCGAACGTTTCCGTATTTCACTGAAATAATAAACGTTTTTGTTTTCTAAATGACAGTTTCCGGATTCAATCATATTAATGACCAAAGGCTCGTATTTCTGTGTTATTATGTTATAATTAAGTCTGATTTGATAGAGCAGTCTGGCTGAGCAGCAGCAGGCCCGTAATCATTCATTCAAACAGCACTTTCGTGAGTTTTGCCAGCAGCTCTTTGCAAGCACAGCGATGTTTAGTCAGCCAACAATTGTGCAAGTTCTCCCACTTAAAAAGATGAGAGGCCTGTAATTTTCATCATAGGTACACTTCAACTATGACAGACAAAATGAGGGGGAAAAAATCCAGAAAATCACATTGTAGGATTTTTAATGAATTTATTTGCAGATTATGGTGGAAAATAAGTATTTGGTCACCTACAAACAAGCAAGATTTCTGGCTCTCACACACCTGTAACTTCTTCTTTAAGAGGCTCCTCTGTCCTCCACTCGTTACCTGTATTAATGGCACCTGTTTGAACTTGTTATCAGTATAAGTATAAAGACACCTGTCCACAACCTCAAACAGTCACACTCCAAACTCCACTATGGCCGAGACCAAAGAGCTGTCAAAGGACACCAGAAACAAAATTGTAGACCTGCACCAGGCTGGGAAGACTGAATCTGCAATAGGTAAGCAGCTTGGTTTGAAGAAATCAACTGTGGGAGCAATTATTAGGAAATGGAAGACATACAAGACCACTGATAATCTCCCTCGATCTGGGGCTCCACGCAAGATCTCACCCATGGGGTCAAAATGACCACAAGAACGGTGAGCAAAAATCCCAGAACCACACGGGGGGACCTAGTGAATGCCCTGCAGAGAGCTGGGACCAACGTAACAAAGCCTACCATCAGCAAGGGCATTGAAGATGAAACGTGGCTGGGTCTTTCAGCATGACAATGATCCCAAACACACCGACCGTGTAACGAAGGAGTGGCTCCGTAAGAAGCATTTCAAGCTCCTGGAGTGGCCTTGCCAGTCTCCAGATCTCAACCCCATAGAAAATCTTTGGGGGGAGTTGAAAGTCCGTGTGCCCAGCAACAGCCCCAAAACATCACTGCTCTAGAGGAGATCTGCATGGAGGAATGGGCCAAAATACCAGCAACAGTGTGTGAAAAGCTTGTGAAGACTTACAGAAAACATTTGACCTCTGTCATTGCCAACAAAGGATATATAAGAAAGTATTGAGATAAACTTTTGTAATTGATCAAATACTTATTTTCCACCATAATTTGCAAATCAATTCATTAAAAATCCTACAATGTGATTTTCGGGATTTTTTCCCCCTCATTTTGTCTGTCATAGTTTAAGTGTACCTATGATGAAAATTACAGGCCTCTCTCGTCTTTTTAAGTGGGAGAACTTGCACAATTGGTGGCTGACTAAATCTTTTTTTTATATACAGTGGGGCAAAAAGTAAGAAATCGACGCCCAAAAATACCCAAATTAAATCGGCCATTCCTATTAATCCGTCGACCTCTAATCGAGAGCATCCTGACAGGTTGCATCACTGCCTGGTACGGCAATTGCTCGGCCTCAGACCGCGAGACACTACAGAGGGTAGTGCGTAAGGCCCAGTACATCACTGGGGCAAAGCTGCCTGCCATCCAGGACCTCTACACCAGGCGGTGTCAGAGGAAGGCGCTAAAAATTGTCAATGACCCCAGCCATAGACGGTTCTCTCTACTACCGCATGGCAAGCGGTTACCGGAGTGCCAAGTCTAGGACAAAAAGGCTTCAACAGTTTTTACCCCCAAGCCATAAGACTCCTGAACAGGTAATCAAATGGCTACCTGGACTATTTGCATTGTGTGCCTCCTCAACCCCTCTTTTACGTTGCTGTTACTCTCGGTTCATCATATATGCATAGTCACTAACTATACATTCATGTACATACTACCTCAATTGGCCGACCAACCAGTGCTCCCACACATTGGCTAACCGGGCTATCTGCATTGTGTCCAGCCACCCGCCAACCCCTCTTTAATGCTACTGCTACTCTCTGTTCATCATATATGCATAGTCATTTTAACCATATGTACATACTACCTCAATCAGCCTGACTAACCGGTGTCTGTAGAAGCCTCTCTACTGTTTATAGCCACTCTACTGTTTATAGCCTCTCTACTGTTTATAGCCTCTCTACTGTTTATAGCCTCTCTACTGTTTTTCACTGTCTTTTTACTGTTGTTTTATTTCTTTACTTACCTATCACTCACCTAACACCTTTTTTGCACTATTGGTTAGAGCCTGTAAGTAAGCATCTCACTGTAATACCTGTGGTTTACAGTGATAATAGTAATAATGTAATACCTGTGGTATTCTGCACGTTGTTGTCCAATAATGTTTCACCATGTTTTTGTTGTGATGTGTTTTGTCTTAGGTCTCTCTTTATGTAGTGTTATGGTATCTCTTGTTGTGATGTGTTTTGTCGTAGATTTTTCATTTAAAAAAGATTTCACCTTTATTTAACCAGGTAAGCTAGTTGAGAACAAGTTCTCATTTACAACTGCGACCTGGCCAAGATAAAGCATAGCAGTGCGACAGAAAAAACAACAGAGTTACACATGGAATAAACAAGTGTACAGTCAATAACACAATAGAAAAAAAGAGTCTATATTTTTTATTTTACCTTTATTTAACTAGGCAAGTCAGTTAAGAACAAATTCTTATTTTCAATGACGGCCTGGGAACAGCACCTGTTCAGGGGCAGAACTACAGATTTGTACCTTGTCAGCTCGGGGGTTTGAACTTGAAACCTTTCGATTAATAGTCCAACGCTCTAACCACTAGGCTACGCTGCCGCCCCTATATACAGTGTGTGCAAATGGCATGAGGAAGTAAGGCTATAAATATGCCATAGTAGCAAGGTAATTCAAATTTAGCAGATTAACACTGGAGTGATAGATGTGCAGATGATGGTGTGTAAGTAGTGATACAGGTGTGCAAAAGAGCAGCAAAGTAAATAAAAACAATATGGGGATGAGGTATGGGGATGAGGAGGTAGGGTGGGTGGGCTATTTACAGATGGACTATGTACAGCTGCAGCGATCGGGTTAGCTGGTCAGATAGCAGATGTTTAAAGTTATTGAGGGAAATGTAAGTCTCCAGCTTCAGCTATTTTTGCAATTTGTTTCAGTCACTGGCAGCAGAGAACTGGAAGGAAAGGCGGCCAAAGGAGGTGCTGGCTTTGGGGATGACCAGTGAGAAATATCTGCTGGAGCGTGGGCTACGGGTGGGTGTTGTTATCGTGACGAGTGAGCTGAGATAAGGCAGAGCTTTACCTAGCACAAACTTATAGATGACCTGGAGCCAGTGGGTCTGGCAAAGAATATGTAGCGAGGGCCAGCCGACTAGAGCATACAGGTCGCAGTGGTGGGTGGTGTAAGGTGCTTTGGTAACAAAACAGATGGCACTGTGACAGCAAATTGGATGTAGTCTGAGTAGAGTATTCAAAGTTATTTTGTAGATGACTTCGTCGAAGTCGAGGATCGGTAGGATTGTCCGTTTTACTAGGGTAAGTTTGGCGGCGTGAGTGAAGGAGGCTTTGTTGCGACATAGAAAGACGATTCTAGATTAGATTTTTTATTGAAGATGTTTGATATGAGTCTGGAAGGAGAGTTTACAGTCTAGCCAGACACCTAGGTATTTGTAGTTGTCCACGTATTCTAGGTCAGAACCGTCCACCGTAGTGATGCTAGTCGGGCGGGCAGGTGCGGGCAGCGAACGGTTGAAAAGCATGCATTTGGTTTTGCAGGCGTTTAAGAGCAGTAGGAAGCCACAGAAAAAGTGTTGTATGGCATTGAAGCTCGTTTGGAGGTTAGTTAACACAGTGTCCAAACAAGGGCCAGAAAGGAGCAGATTTCTGGGTGTGGTAGAATAGATTCAGGGCATAATGTGCAGACAGGGGTATGGTGTGGTGCGGGTACAGTGGAGGTAAGCCCAGGCACTGAGTGATGATAAGAGAGGTTGCATCTCTGGTCAAGCTGGTTATACTAGGTGAGGTCACCGCATGTGTGGGAGATGGGACAAAGGAGGTATCTAAGGCATGTAGTGGGACTAGGGGCTCCGCGGTAAACTAAAACAATGATAATTATCCTAAACAACAGTATACAAGACATATTAACATTTGAGAGAGGCATAAAGCAATCACAGGTGTTGATTGGGAGAGCTAGCTAAGTCAACAACTGGTAAGACAACAGCTTATCAGCTAAGACAACAACAACAGGTAAAATTGAGATGAATGGGCAGAGAGGGTCAGTTAACTAGACACAGGGCCTGAGTTCGGGGCTAGGGAAGACAGATAAACGAAGGTAAACAAAGTGGAGTACCTTGATGAATTTACAGTCCAGCAGGCACCAGCCCCCGTCCAAACAGGACGCCTTTTGCAGTCATTGGAAATAATAAGAATTTGTTCTTAACTGACTTGTCCATTTTTAAAGGTTAAAAACATTTGACAAAAATAAAACATGTCATTGGATACCAGTCAGTGCCAGTCAAGCTAACCTTGGCTAACCTTAACTAGCTAACTAACTAGGCTCTAATTAGACTAATACTGGCGTGATAGCTGGAAATAAAGCAATTCCTTTGCATAATTGGTTTTATGAATGTCCAAAAATCTAAAATACCAATTATAAATTGTACAGGGTGGCTTACTAACTATCTACCTAACATATCTATCTTGACCACGGGACGTTTTGCTCCTTATGTTACCTTGGAAGACTGGATGCGTGGGAGAAGAGACTGAATGACTTTTTCAAAAGGCAAACCCCAGAAAACATCAGACCGAAAGGTGCCATGTCTGGTTGACGAGACGGTCGGGATAAAGCTTTGACAACAATGGTACTGTCCCGGACTGACTGGCTCACAAGTTCCTCGTTGTTTATTAGCTACCTAATTCAATAATGTCCGTTTGCCCCTGCCATGCACGGATAACCCGCCTTCACCGCTCCGCTGCATTGTGGGAAAAGGTCATGGCAGTGTTTACGTAGTTTAAGATTCACTGCAGCACTTTCACGAAAAATGGGAACGTCAACCAATTATTTATGTGACCAATAAATAATCAAGTGACTTTTGAATTACTCCAATAAATTGCTGTGTTCTTGACCCACGGGTTTCATTTATATAAATGATATTTTTTGCGTTCTTGACCCACGGGTTTCATTTATATAAATGATATTTTTTGCGTTCTTGACCCATGGGTTTCATTTATATAAATGATATTTTTTGCGTTCTTGACCCATGGGTTTCATTTATATAAATTATATTTTTTGCGTTCTTGACCCATGGGTTTCATTTATATAAATTATAAATGCTGCGATATTTTTTTCACCTTTATTTAACCAGGTAGGCAAGTTGAGAACAAGTTCTCATTTACAATTGCGACCTGGCCAAGATTAAGCAAAGCAGTTCGACACATACAGCAACACGGAGTTACACATGGAGTAAAACAAACATAGTCAATAATACAGTAGAAAAATAAGTATATATACAATGTGAGCAAATGAGGTGAGATAAGGGAGGTAAAGGCAAAAAAAGGCCATGGTGACGAAGTAAATACAATATAGCAAGTAAAACACTGGAATGGTAGATTTGCAGTGGAAAAATGTGCAAAGTAGAGATAGAAATAATGGGGTGCAAAGGAGCTAAATAAATACAATAGGGGGAGAGGTAGTTGTTTGGCCTAAATAATAGATGGGCTATGTACAGGTGCAGTAATCTGTGAGCTGCTCTGACAGTTGGTGCTTAAAGCTAGTGAGGGAGCTAAGTGTTTCCAGTTTCAGAGAATTTTGTAGTTCGTTCCAGTCATTGGCAGCAGGGAATTGGAAAGAGGAGGCCAAAGGAAGAATTGGTTTTGGGGGTGACCAGAGAGATCTGCTGGAGTGCGTGCTACAGGTGGGTGCTGCTATGGCGACCAGCGAGCTGAGATAAGGGGGGGAATTTACCTAGGGGGTCTTGTAGATGACCTGGAGCCAGTGGGTTTGGCGATGAGTATGAAGCGAGGGCCAGCCAACGAGAGCATACAGGTCGCAGTGGTGGGTAGAAAATGGGGCTTTGGTGACAAAACGGATGGCACTGTGATAGACTGCATCCAATTTGCTGAGTAGAGTATTGGAGGCTATTTTGTAAATTACATCGCCAAAGTCGAGGATTGGTAGGATGGTCAGTTTTACAAGGGTATGTTTTGCAGCATGAGTGAAGGATGCTTTGTTGCGAAATAGGAAGCTGATTCTCAATTTAGCTTTGGATTGGAGATTTTTGATGTGAGTCAAAAGCTCATTTGGAGGCTTGTTAACACAGTGTCCAAAGAAGGGCCAGATGTGTACAGAATGGTGTCATCTACGTAGAGGTGGATCAAAGAATCACCAGCAGCAGGAGCGGCATCGTTGATATATACAGAGAAAAGAGTCGGCCTGAGAATTGAACCCTGTGGCACCCCCATAGAGACTGACAGAGGTCCGGACAACAGGCCCTCCGATTTAACACACTGAACTCTATCTGAGATGTAGTTGGTGAACCAGGCGAGGCAGTCATTAGAGAAACCAAAGCTGTTGAATATGGTGATTGACAAGAGTCGAAAGCTTTGGCCAGGTCGATGAAGACGGCAGTGTAAACAATCAGCTACTGGTGTAAGACAGCCTGATGCCATTGGCCATACCCAGTAACAGGCAGACATGACCCCCATCACAGTTTCTGTAAGACAGACTGATGCCCTTGGCCATACCCAGTAACAGGGGCAGACCCATCACACTTTCTGTAAGACAGACTGATGCCCCTTGGCCATACCCAGTAACAGGGGCAGACAAGCCCCCATCACACTTTCTGTAAGACAGCCTGATGCCCCTTGGCCATACCCAGTAACAGGGGCAGACCCATCACACTTTCTGTAAGACAGCCTGATGCCCCTTGGCCATACCCAGTAACAGGCAGACAAGCCCCCATCACACTTTCTGTAAGACAGCCTGATGCCCCTTGGCCATACCCAGTAACAGGGGCAGACCCATCACACTTTGTTTGATCAGTTGAGTAACCCTCTGAATCTCCACCCAGTGGTCTGCACTCATTTCCCAGGGTGTGTCTTTCAGGAGTCAGCAGTTACAACAACTCAACTCACTGTGAGCATCATTCACTCTACTGAACATGTTGAGCCTTTAAACCATTGTAATATTTAACTCATAATAAAACTAACTCATGCTTACCCCAGGACAAGTTTCCATGCTTTCAACGGCAGTGAATTAGAACACATGAGCATTAATAAAGTGTACCATTCTTTAATTATACAAAAGTGCTAAACAGCATAAGCCATAGCCATAACTGAAGCCCCTAAATCACTGTTAATGGCAGAGAATGTATTTCAATGTTTTAATGATACAAGTTCTGACTTAATGCTAAAACAACTAAAGTAGGTCCAGAATAGTTTGATACAATAAAAACAAAACTGGTTTGATTCCTCAATTTCCCTCTTTATGGGTGACAGTCAGCAGAGCCATGAGTATGTTGTACTGTAGCAGTAGGCCACAGTATTCTGATGACTAACAGCAGGCCACAGTATTCTGATGACTAACAGCAGGCTACAGTATTCTGATGACTGGAACAGCAGGCTACAGTATTCTGATGAGTAACAGCAGGCTACAGTATTCTGATGACTGGAACAGCAGGCTACAGTATTCTGATGACTGGAACAGCAGGCTACAGTATTCTGATGAGTAACAGCAGGCTACAGTATTCTGATGACTAACAGCAGGCTACAGTATTCTGATGACTGGAACAGCAGGCTACAGTATTCTGATGACTGGAACAGCAGGCTACAGTATTCTGATGACTAACAGCAGGCTACAGTATTCTGATGACTGGAACAGCAGGCTACAGTATTCTGATGACTAACAGCAGGCTACAGTATTCTGATGACTGGAACAGCAGGCTACAGTATTCTGATGACTGGAACAGCAGGCTACAGTATTCTGATGACTAACAGCAGGCTACAGTATTCTGATGACTAACAGCAGGCTACAGTATTCTGATGACTGGAACAGCAGGCTACAGTATTCTGATGACTAACAGCAGGCTACAGTATTCTGATGACTGGAACAGCAGGCTACAGTATTCTGATGACTAACAGCAGGCTACAGTATTCTGATGACTAACAGCAGGCTACAGTATTCTGATGACTAACAGCAGGCTACAGTATTCTGATGACTAACAGCAGGCTACAGTATTCTGATGACTAACAGCAGGCTACAGTATTCTGAATGTAACCGTGGGCTACAGTATTCTGATGACTGGAACAGCAGGCTACAGTATTCTGAATGTAACCGTGGGCTACAGTATTCTAATGACTTCCTCTTCCATTCATGAGACGAGAAACAAAAGTTCCCAAAACCAGGAAGTAGGGATAACAACAATGTCCAGTTGTTGTCCCCCATATCTATCACCCTTAATGTACATATGTGCAGTGTATACCCCCTGTAAACACAACATCATCCATAGTCCATGGGTTCACATGATAAATGTTGACACTACAATGTGTTCCATATCACCTAAGTTTACTTTCTATTACCAGAATATACAGTGTTTTGTGACTTAAAAAAAAATCTTCAGGAGGGCCTTTACATTGCATACTTCTGAGTCCAATCTCTTGCTAGTCTGTTGTATCTGGAAACAAAATAAATATGGTTATCTCACAATAACAATGGCAGAAATAATATGAAACAAAGTTTAAATGTCATTGCTGTTGATTTGCTATAGAATGTTCAAATACACTGCAACGATCTAAATAGGTACCCCATTATTCAAAGAGTTTGGTTCCAGCAGCTCATTGGAGAAATAGGCCTAACACTTTACACAGTTACAATATACTCACTTCTCTTTGTCTAGTTTGTAGATCTGTGCTATGTCTGGAACTAAGGGGTCGTCCGGGTTCGGGTCACAAAGCAACGAACATATGGACAACAGAACTGGAAAACAGATGAAGCGACAGATGATGAGGTTGTGTCATGAATGGTCATCGGCATTTCACATTCTATTCACAAATCAGTGAGATTGTTCATTTGGATTTAATGATCAGGTTAAAGTTATAGGAGGGTTGTAATATTGTGATTTAATGATCAGGTTAAAGTTATAGGAGGGTTGTAATAGTGTGATTTAATGATCAGGTTAAAGTTATAGGAGGGTTGTAATAGTGTGATTTAATGATCAGGTTAAAGTTATAGGAGGGTTGTAATAGTGTGATTTAATGATCAGGTTAAAGTTATAGGAGGGTTGTAATATTGTGATTTAATGATCAGGTTAAAGTTATAGGAGGGTTGTAATATTGTGATTTAATGATCAGGTTAAAGTTATAGGAGGGTTGTAATAGTGTGATTTAATGATCAGGTTAAAGTTATAGGAGGGTTGTAATGGTGTGATTTAATGATCAGGTTAACGTTATAGGAGGGTTGTAATGGTGTGATTTAATGATCAGGTTAAAGTTATAGGAGGGTTGTAATAGTGTGATTTAATGATCAGGTTAAAGTTATAGGAGGGTTGTAATAGTGTGATTTAATGATCAGGTTAAAGTTATAGGAGGGTTGTAATAGTGTGATTTAATGATCAGGTTAAAGTTATAGGAGGGTTGTAATAGTGTGATTTAATGATCAGGTTAAAGTTATAGGAGGGTTGTAATAGTGTGATTTAATGATCAGGTTAAAGTTATAGGAGGGTAGTAATATTGTGATTTAATGATCAGGTTAAAGTTATAGGAGGGTAGTAATAGTGTGATTTAATGATCAGGTTAAAGTTATAGGAGGGTTGTAATAGTGTGATTTAATGATCAGGTTAAAGGAGGGTTGTAATAGTGTGATTTAATGATCAGGTTAAAGTTATAGGAGGGTTGTAATAGTGTGATTTAATGATCAGGTTAAAGTTATAGGAGGGTTGTAATAGTGTGATTTAATGATCAGGTTAAAGTTATAGGAGGGTTGTAATATTGTGATTTAATGATCAGGTTAAAGTTATAGGAGGGTTGTAATATTGTGATTTAATGATCAGGTTAAAGTTATAGGAGGGTTGTAATATTGTGATTTAATGATCAGGTTAAAGTTATAGGAGGGTTGTAATATTGTGATTTAATGATCAGGTTAAAGTTATAGGAGGGTTGTAATAGTGTGATTTAATGATCAGGTTAAAGTTATAGGAGGGTTGTAATAGTGTGATTTAATGATCAGGTTAAAGTTATAGGAGGGTTGTAATAGTGTGATTTAATGATCAGGTTAAAGTTATAGGAGGGTTGTAATAGTGTGATTTAATGATCAGGTTAAAGTTATAGGAGGGTTGTAATATTGTGATTTAATGATCAGGTTAAAGTTATAGGAGGGTTGTAATAGTGTGATTTAATGATCAGGTTAAAGGAGGGTTGTAATAGTGTGATTTAATGATCGGGTTAAAGTTATAGGAGGGTTGTAATAGTGTGATTTAATGATCAGGTTAAAGTTATAGGAGGGTTGTAATATTGTGATTTAATGATCAGGTTAAAGTTATAGGAGGGTTGTAATAGAACATTCTACAAGTGTTGGATGGAACAATGTTTTAACATGGAACCAGGTGTGTCATTTCTACCAGTTAGCCAGCTACATTGTGGCAGCATGTGTAGTAAAGTACCAGCCCAGTTAACTCACCTTTTGATACAGTTAATGCTGGAGACCACTGGGATCGCAAGATGTCCAAGCAGATGCTCCCGTTACTGTTGATATTTGGATGATAGATCTTTGTTGTGAATGCTACCTGCAGAAAGATGGACATGTGTTAATGTTCAATTTATCCACGAGGACCATTCTTTAGCAACAGTTTAATGATGTAATGACTTGCATAACAAATCAATTCTTACCTTTGGTGGCTTGAAGGGATAGTCGGTGGGGAAGTGGATTGTGAGAAAGAAGACACCACTTTGGTATGGACTATCACCCTAGGAATAACAGGAACAGATTGTTATAAATTATGAAAATGTACAATAAAATTATTTCAACATCAATTCAAACCTATTGTTCAGATGACCCATGTTGCAATCAATAAACCACACACATCCTTTTGAAGTCATACTCACTGGCCCCATTATTGTTGCTTGCCAATGGAACACTGGAATATAGAAAGAGAACATGTATTAGGCCTATAGAACCGGCCCCTCCAGGTAGGGGCCTATAGAACCGGCCCCTCCAGGTAGGGGCCTATAGAACCGGCCCCTCCAGGTAGGGGCCTATAGAACCGGCCCCTCCAGGTAGGGGCCTATAGAACCGGCCCCTCCAGGTAGGGGCCTATAGAACCGGCCCCTCCAGGTAGGGGCCTATACAACCGGCCCCTCCAGGTAGGGGCCTATACAACCGGCCCCTCCAGGTAGGGGCCTATACAACCGGCCCCTCCAGGTAGGGGCCTATACAACCGGCCCCTCCAGGTAGGGCCTATACAACCGGCCCCTCCAGGTAGGGGCCTATACAACCGGCCCCTCCAGGTAGGGGCCTATACAACCGGCCCCTCCAGGTAGGGGCCTATAGTCAACCGGCCCCTCCAGGTAGGGGCCTATACAACCGGCCCCTCCAGGTAGGGGCCTATACAACCGGCCCCTCCAGGTAGGGGCCTATAGAACCGGCCCCTCCAGGTAGGGTCCAGGTAGGGGCCTATAGAACCGGCCCCTCCAGGTAGGGGCCTATACAACCGGCCCCTCCAGGTAGGGGCCTATACAACCGGCCCCTCCAGGTAGGGGCCTATACAACCGGCCCCTCCAGGTAGGGGCCTATACAACCGGCCCCTCCAGGTAGGGGCCTATACAACCGGCCCCTCCAGGTAGGGGCCTATACAACCGGCCCCTCTAGGTAGGGCCTATACAACCGGCCCCTCTAGGTAGGGCCTATACAACCGGCCCCTCTAGGTAGGGGCCTATACAACCGGCCCCTCTAGGTAGGGCCTATACAACAGGCCCCTCTAGGTAGGGCCTATACAACAGGCCCCTCTAGGTAGGGCCTACACATCCGGCCCCTCTAGGTAGGGCCTATACAACCAGCCCCTCTAGGTAGGGCCTATACAACCAGCCCCTCTAGGTAGGGCCTATACCACCAGCCCAGGTCACTCTAGGTAGGGCCTATACCACCAGCCCAGGTCCATCTAGGTAGGGCCTATACCACCAGCCCAGGTCCATCTAGGTAGGGCCTATACCACCAGCCCAGGTCACTCTAGGTAGGGCCTATACAACCAGCCCCCATCTAGGTAGGGCCTATACCACCAGCCCAGGTCCCTCTAGGTAGGGCCTATACCACCAGCCCAGGTCCCTCTAGGTAGGGCCTATACCACCAGCCCAGGTCCATCTAGGTAGGGCCTATACAACCAGCCCCTCTAGGTAGGGCCTATACCACCAGCCCAGGTCCCTCTAGGTAGGGCCTATACCACCAGCCCAGGTCACTCTAGGTAGGGCCTATACAACCAGCCTTAGGCCCTCTCCCCTTCACCGGATATAGACTACATTACCCTCAGAGTCCTAAACTTACAGTCCTCTCCCACGGGTCCAGCAGAGCACTGTGCTGGCGGATCCCTCTGCAGGTCATGAAGCTCCTAGGAGACAAAACAAGTCAGACAAGTAGTGCTAAGGGTTACACATGGAACTGAAAGCTGTCCTTGAGGACGAGGTCAGATACATTTTACATCCACGAAATAGCTGGGTTTCTTAACATGTCCCTAGTCATAGCTTTATTCGTAGATATATTTGACTGTAATAATGATAGGCCTACTTCATAATGCCCTGCCTTAGCTACAACCTCAAGTCAAATTAGACTAGTTATCATTACAGGTGCTGCACCTAAATAAGTGCATTTAGCATGAATAGCTGTGTCCTGGAGAGGGGTTAAATGGCTGACAAAGAAAATTACAATCTAGTTTAGACGTGGTACATACCATGATATCATGTAATGCTAAACATTAAGATTGTGGGCCGTGTTAATTCATTGTTAACTAGCCTTCTCGTATGTGTGCAGTCTAGCTCGATAGCTGGCTATGTGGTTAGGATTAGAAATGAACCAATTATCTAGCTAGCGTAACATTAATAAACAATAACTTCCGATAGATGAGGTTTGGCTAACGTTAGTTATCCAGCCACCCGGTCAGCCCCCGGGACAGCCACCCGGTCACCCCGGCACAGCTCGCCACTCTGGCACAGCCATCCGGTCACCCCGGCACAGCTAGCTACAGCTAGTCACCCTGGTACAGCTAGCCACCCCGGCACAGCTAGCTACAGCTAGTCACCCTGGCACAGCTAGTCACCCCGGCACAGCTAGCCACCCCGGTACAGCTAGCCACCCTGGTACAGCCACCCTGGTACAGCTAGCCACCCCGGTACAGCTAGCCACCCCGGTACAGCTAGCCACCCCGGTACAGCTAGCCACCCCGGTACAGCTAGCCACCCCGGTACAGCTAGCCACCCCGGTACAGCTAGCCACCCCGGTACAGCTAGCCACCCCGGTACAGCTAGCCACCCTGGTACAGCTAGCCACCCTGGTACAGCTAGCCACCCTGGTACAGCTAGCCACACCCTGGCACAGCTAGCCACCCTGGTACAGCTAGCCAGCCACCCTGGTACAGCTAGCCACCCTGGTACAGCTAGTCACCCTGGTACAGCTAGTCACCCTGGTACAGCTAGCTACAGCTAGCCACCCTGGCACAGCTAGCTACAGCTAGTCACCCTGGTACAGCTAGCCACCCTGGTACAGCTAGCTACAGCTAGTCACCCCGGTACAGCTAGCCACCCTGGTACAGCTAGCTACAGCTAGCCACCCTGGTACAGCTAGCCACCCCGGTACAGCTAGCCACCCCGGTACAGCTAGCCACCCTGGTACAGCTAGTCACCCTGGTACAGCTAGCTACAGCTAGCCACCCTGGTACAGCTAGCCACCCTGGTACAGCTAGCTACAGCTAGCCACCCTGGTACAGCTAGTCACCCTGGTACAGCTAGCTACAGCTAGCCACCCCGGTACAGCTAGTCACCCTGGTACAGCTAGCCACCCCAGGTACAGCTAGCCACCCCGGTACAGCTAGTCACCCCGGTACAGCTAGCCACCCCGGTACAGCTAGCCACCCCGGTACAGCTAGCCACCCCGGTACAGCTAGCTACAGCTAGTCACCCGGTACAGCTAGCTACAGCTAGCCATCCTGGTACAGCTAGTCACCCTGGTACAGCTAGCTACAGCTAGCCATCCTGGTACAGCTAGTCACCCCGGTACAGCTAGCTACAATGCTAGCTAACCATCTTACCTTCTGTATTCTTTTCAGTGCCATGGTGACCGACTTAGTCAAATGCCCCCAAGTACTCGTCGACTTCGTATTTTCTTTAGATGTCTATTTAATAGTATTGCTTAAAAGGTAAAGGTATTTTATTTCCCTGAGTAGATCGCCAAGACAAGGGTGTGTGTATGTGGTTCTCTATTGTTTCCGCTTTCTGTTTACGGTCGGCTTTAAACAAGGGGGTTTGGGGGATTGTAGTTCCTCTTCGGAAAATGTAGTAGTGTTCCAGCTCCCAGTAGCATTATGCACAATGCATTTATACCTTTCAACAATGATTGATTATTGAAATAACATATTTATTTCCCACTATCAATTAATTGATTATTGTATTTTTAAATAGTTAGCTCAACTGAGTGCGTGTGTGTTTATTACTTTTAAATAAGAATAAACCAACTTGACAAAGTACATTTCATAATGGACAAATACTTAATTTTTCCAACAATTGTTTACAGACGGATTATTTCACTTACAATTCACTCTATCACAATTCAAGTGGGTCAGAAGTTTACAGATGCTAAATTGACTGTGCCTTTAAACAGCTTGTAAATTCAACAAAATTATGTCATGGCTTTAGAAGCTTCTGTTTGGCTAATTTACATTTTTTGAGTCAATTGGAGGTGTACCTGTGGATGTATTTCAAGGCCTACCTTTAAACTCTGTGCCTCTTTGCTTGACATCATGGGAAAATCTAAAGAAATCAGCCAAGACCTCAGAAAATAAATTGTAGGCCTTCACAAGTCTGGTTCATCCTTGGAAGCAATTTCCAAATGCCTGAAGGTACCACGTTCATCTGTACAAACAATAGTACGCAAGTATAAACACTATGGGACCACGCAGCCATCATACCGCTCAGGAAGGAGACGCATTCTGTCTCCTAGATAGAGATGAACGTACTTTGGTGCGAAAAGTGCAAATCAATCCCAGAACAACAGCAAAGGACCTTGTGAAGATGCTGGAGAAAACAGGTACAAAAGTAGCTATATCCACAGTAAAAAGAGTCCTATTTCGACAACCTGAAAGTCTGCTCAGCAAGGAAGAAGCCACTGCTCCAAAACCGAAAGTAAAAATCCCAAACTTCGTTTTGCAACTGCACATGGGGACAAAGATCGTACTTTTTGGAGAAATGTGCTCGTCCGGTGAAGCAAAAATATAACTTTTTGGCCATAATGACCATCGTTATGTTTGGAGGAAAAAGGGGAGGCTTGCAAGCCACAGAACACTATCTCAACCGTGAAGCACGGGGTGGCAGCATCATGTTGTGGGGGTGCTTTGCTGCATGAGGGATTGGTGCACTTCACAAAATAGATGGCATCATGAGGAAGGAAAATTATATGGATATATTGAAGCAACATCTCAAGAATATCAGTCAGGAAGTTAAAGCTTGGTTGCAAATGGGTCTTCCAAATGGACCAAGACTCCAAGCATACTTCCAAAGTCGTGGCAAACTGGCTTAAGGACAACAAAGTCAAGGTAGTGGAGTGGCCATCACAAAGCCCTGACCTCAATCCCATAGAACATTTGTGGGCAGAATTGAAAAAGCATGTGCGAGCGAGGAGGCCTACAAACCTGACTGTTACACCAGCTGTGTCAGGAGGAATGGGCCACAATTCACCCAATTTATTGTGGGAAGCTTGTGGAACACCACCCAAAACGTTTGACCCATGTTAAACCATTTTAAAGGCAATGCTACCAAATACTAATTGAGTGTATGTAAACTTCTGACCCACATGGAATGTGATGAAAGAAATAAAAGCTCAAATAAATTATTCTCTCTGCTATTATTCTGACATTTCACATTCTTAAAATAAAGGGGTTGATCCTAACTGACCTAAAACAGGGAATTTTAATTAGGATTAAATGTCAGGAGTTGTGAAAAACTGAGTTTAAATGTATTTGGCTAAGGTGTATGTAAACACCTTAATTGGCGTCCCATCAGTGTATTTAAGGTGTTTACATGTCCTGATCATTTGAAAGATTGCTCAGAAAACCAGGTGTTTTAACCAGTTTATGCTTCGATTTTGTCCTTATGGCAATTAAGACAAGCAGAGTAAGGTGCTAACATGACTATTGTATAATCTGCCTTCTGCCATAATCAATTTAATATAAAATTATTCCTGGTCATATAAACAAACTAATTGAGGCTATCTCCATTTTAAAGTAGTCCATGTTCTTCATTAGATCAAGCTTCCCACTAGCGCGAGTAAAGTGAGTTCGGAACAACTGAAAGTATGTTTTAGAAATAGTTATCATATACACACGTTATATGTCCGAACTGACAATCAAATATACTTCCCAAAAATAACGTTGTCGCTATGGTAGAACATTTATTTTGATTGGCGATGTTCTGTATTTATCAGAGTACCATTATGTAACCTGATTTCAGATGTGTCCATGTAAACATGATTATTAGGCAAGTCGTTCTTGCAAAGCATGTAAACGTTTTAATCAACTATTATATTAATCCGACTATCCACAATAATCGCATTATTATATGCATGTAACCTTTCTCATTGGCGCTGCCCATGTCACAGATACAGAAACGTTTTGCAACAGAATCGGCATAATGATTACACCCCTACTGTATCCTGTGCACGTGACGATTAAACTTTGACTTGATTTTGCGTGCAGATTGAATTTGATGATGATTGATTACTAATGCCCGGCAAGTAAAGTCTGTGCTTGCAAGTTCTGTCTGACTATCACGTGACGAGTTGCTGGTTGCTTGAGATAGAAGTAGCTGGTCGCGACATTGAGCTCCGTTGTGAATGCAGTACAGTATTAGCTGCCACTAACAGAACAGATGGTGGTGTATAGTGCTAAAAACTAAATGTTTGACAGTACACGCTACGTGAGGTGTGACAGTTATCCAGCCAGGTGGAGGAGCAGGTACAGTAGCTATGTGGGTGTTCGGTTATGGCTCTCTGATCTGGAAGGTGGATTTTCCCTATGAGGAGAAGCGGATCGGCTACATTATAGGCTTCAGCCGGCGCTTCTGGCAAGGCAGCACCGACCACAGGGGAGTGCCAGGCAAGGTGACGTATCTATCTGTATGGATGATGTTGATAATGGGATAAGATAACGGGTGAGTCGGTCAAGGATCGATGCAGACAAGGTGGTACGACAAGCGACAGGTTTATTCAGAGTGAAGATATCTGGTACAGCGTATATACGGGCCCCTCTGTTAGCTCATCAGAGACTAGCAGAAAGGAGCCTTGCTAACAGTGAGTACAAGCATCATATACACAACAGAAAATAGGTTGATTTCTAGGAGATCGGATCTTCGGATTGGATCAGGCTGGGGTGTAGTCATCCGGCATTGGCTCTGTTGTCTGTCCATCATCGTAGAATCCTGCCATGCCTGTTCTTGGTCGTCACACCATGTTCAGCTGAAAAGGAGATCTGGTGTGTGCGCTATCTTCAGTCACACAATGTTCGGCTGGGAGGGAGATTATGTGTGTGTGCTAGTTTGTCTCTAAGTCTAGGCTTTCTGCCAATCTGTGGGTGTCTTATCTGGGTGTCCTCGGCAGCTATGTGTGTACTGTATGTGCGTCGTCCCTGTCTTCTGGGGTCAGTGTGTAAGAGCGTATGCGTCCCTGTCCTGTCCTCAAGAGTCCGTGTGTAATGTGTGTGCGTCCCTATCTTCAGGGGAGTTGTGGCCGAACTGCCGGCTAGCACCTGTGGCTAGGAGTATCCTGTTGTGACAGTGTTCTGGATGATCAAAGTGAGTGTGTGTGTGAGAGATATCCTGTATGGGGCCCAACCTGTTTTACTATGAAAATACGTTGTCCCAGCTATAGTAATATAATGTCACCTACATAAGAATTAGCAGTCCTCTACAATGACTAGTGAAGGGAGTGTAAGTTACTCAGTTATAAAGAATTCTTATCACTTTACAAGGTCCCTGTAACACCTAAAGATTTTGCAATTGTTTTAGATGCCATTCCCTCAGGTGTTGCTCTGTTATTCAGAAGCGTGTCAAGACCTGACCCTCAGAGCCTACCTTCTATTGACCCTGTTGACTCATCAGTAGGAAAGATTTGTTTCTCTTTTGGTCCATTCAACAACAGAGCGATACGATCCTTGTTTCAGCAGGATGTTGTATCTATTTATACCTTATACCTTATTGGAATGGATTTATTGATAATATCTGTTGGAAAAAAGTTTGGATGTTGCCACAAACATACCTACTTGTTAAAAAAATTAAGGAAGTTTCCTTTAAAATTATTCATAAATATTATCCTGCCAACCACTATATGAAGAAGTTTAAGGAAAACATCAAGTCAAATTGCTCCTTTTGTAATGACCACCCAGAAACAGTTGTGCATCTTTTTTGGCATTGTATGCATGTAAGAAAACTGTGGCAAGACATCAGTAGGTTTATAATTGAACACATTTATGAAGATTTTACACTATTGTGGAGAGATGTACTGTTTGGATTCTTTACATACAATAGAAATAAGCGGAATCATTTTTATGTAATTAATTTCATTATTCTTTTGGCCAAATTTCATATACACAAATGTAAATTTACAAACAGAAAACCACATTTTCGTATCCTACAAAAATAAATGGAACTGTATTTTAAGACGGTTAAATGCTCTACTAACAAAAAAGCTGTTAGAATTGTAAGTATATGCATGCCCCTTAAGGTCCTTGTGTAATTGTAATGTGATATTGTACCCCCTAGCCCCGCCCCCAGCCCCGCCCCTAGCTCGATTGTCCATTGTTTGTAATCTATGTATGCTTGTGTTCCCTCATGTGCTTTATGTATTGATTTGTTGTTAATAAAAAAAAAAATAAAATAAAAAAAAAAAAAATAAAAAAAGGGAGTGTAAGTTTTTATTATTAAGTAACAGTCTATGTTGACTATTGGTGATATCCAGCTAGCTACATAACTGCTCTACAGTATCTGAACTGTAATACGGTGACTGGAGGCTCAATGCTGTTGACCTCTAAAGGTTGTATTTATTAAAACTCAATCAGCTCCTCCCTGTCTTCTCTTTTCAGCCTGGTGTGAAAGAATCGTGACTCTGGTGGAGGACCCAGAGGTGAGCTGCCACATTGTTACTTACACCTGTGTGTGTGTGGTAATGTAACAGGTGTGACATGGCAACAGGTGTAGTAGTCCAACACTCTAACCACTAGGCTACCTGCCAGGTGTAGTAGACCCCATGAAATGCCGAATACAACAGGTGTAGTAGACCTTACCGTGAAATGCTGAATGCAACAGGTGTAGTAGACCTTAAGGTGAAATGCTGAATACAACAGGTGTAGTAGACCTTAGACCCGTGAAATGCTGAATGCAACAGGTGTAGTAGACCTTACCGTGAAATGCTGAATGCAACAGGTGTAGTAGACCTGAATACCTAGTAGACCGTGAAATGCTGAATACAACAGGTGTTGTAGACCTTACAGTGAAATGCTGAATACAACAGGTGTAGTAGACCTTACTGTGAAATGCTGAATACAACAGGTGTAGTAGACCTTACCGTGAAATGCTGAATACAACAGGTGTAGTAGACCTTACTGTGAAATGCTGAATACAACAGGTGTAGTAGACCTTACCGTGAAATGCTGAATACAACAGGTGTAGTAGACCTTACGGTGAAATGCTGAATACAACAGGTGTAGTAGACCTTACGGTGAAATGCTGAATACAACAGGTGTAGTAGACCAGGTTAGTAGACGGTGAAATGCTGAATACAACAGGTGTAGTAGACCTCACAGTGAAATGCTGAATACAACAGGTGTAGTAGACCTCACAGTGAAATGCTGAATACAACAGGTGTAGTCACAGTGAAAGAATACAACAGGGTAGGTAGTAGGTAAAGTGACTATGCATAGATAATAAACAGCGAGTAGCAGCGGTGTAAAAACAAAGGGAAGGGGGGTTAATGTAAATAGTCCGGTGGCCATTTGTTTAATTGTGTAGCAGTATTATGGCTTGGGGGTAGAAGCTGTTAAGAAGCCATTTGGTCCGAGACTTGGCGCTCTGGTACCGCTTGCCGTGCGGTAGCAGAGAGAACAGTCTATGACTTGGCGCTCTGGTACCGCTTGCCGTGAGGTAGCAGTCTAAGAGAACAGTCTATGACTTGGCGCTCTGGTACCGCTTGCCGTGAGGTAGCAGAGAGAACAGTCTATGACTTGGCGCTCTGGTACCGCTTGCCGTGCGGTAGCAGAGAGAACAGTCTATGACTTGGCGCTCTGGTACCGCTTGCCGTGAGGTAGCAGAGAGAACAGTCTATGACTTGGCGCTCTGCTATCTGACTCAGTTACACCAGCTCTGTCAGGAGGAATGGGCCAAAATTCAACCAACTTATTGTGGGAAGCTTGTGGAAGGCTACCTGCAACGTTTGACCCAAGTTAAACAATTTAAAGGCAATACTACCAAATACTAATAGAGTGTATGTAAACTTCTGACCCACTGGGAATGTGATGAAAGAAATACAAGCTGAAATAAATAATTCTCTCTACTATTATTCTGACATTTCACATTCTTAAAATGAAGTGGGGATCCTAACTGAACTAAGACAGGGAATTTTTACTTGGATTAAATGTCAGGAATTGTGAAAAACTGAGTTTAAATGTATTTGGCTAAGGTGTATGTAAACTTCTGACTTCAACTGTACATTTTACCTCGACTAACCGGTGCCCCCCCCACATTGACTCTGTTCCGGTACCCCCTGTATATAGCCTCCACATTGACTCTATACCGGTACCCCCTGTATATAGCCTCCACATTGACTCTGTACCGGTACCCCCTGTATATAGCCTCCACATTGACTCTGTACCGGTACCCCCTGTATATAGCCTCCACATTGACTCTGTAGCCTCCACGGTACCCCCCTGTATATAGCCTCCACATTGACTCTGTACCGGTACCCCCTGTATATAACCTCCACATTGACTCTGTACCGGTACCCCCTGTATATAGCCTCCACATTGACTCTGTACTGGTACCCCTGTATATAGCCTCCACATTGACTCTGTACCGGTACCCCCTGTATATAGCCTCCACATTGACTCTGTACCGGTACCCCCTGTATATAGCCTCCACATTGACTCTGTACTGGTACCCCTGTATATAGCCTCCACATTGACTCTGTACCGGTACCCCTGTATATAGCCTCCACATTGACTCTGTACCGGTACCCCTGTATATAGCCTCCACATTGACTCTGTATCGGTACCCCCTGTATATAGCCTCGCTATTGTTATTTTACTGCTACCTCTTTAATTACTTGTTCCCTTTTATTTCTTATTAGTATTTTTTTAAACTGAATTGTTGGTTAGGGCTTGTAAGAAGGATTTCACTGTAAGGTCTGTTGTATTCAGCGCATGTGACTATTAAAATAATTTTTGATTCCAGACTACAGACCTCTAATATATAATCTGCAATATTGTAATTATTCGCCTACCTCCTCATGCCTTTTGCACACATTGTATATGGACTCCCCCTTTTTTTTCTACTGTGTTATTGACCTGTTAATTGTTTACTCCATGTGTAACTCTGTGTTGTCTGTTCACACTGCTATGCTTTATCTTGGTCAGGTCGCAGTTGCAAATGAGAACTTGTTCTCAACTAGCCTACCTGGTTAAATAAAGGTGAAATAAAATCAAATAAAAAATGTCCTCAGATTTGTCTTCTGCCCTTGTCTCTGCTGGCCAGTTCTCCCTTTGTCAGTGTAGCTTCCAAACAGCATGCACAGCGTCTCATTGGCTGTCAGCATATCCAGCACAGCGTCTCTTTGGCTGTTAGCCAATCCAGCACAGTGTCAAAGCAAGCTAACAAGACCCTCCTTCCTCTGATTTAGTTATTGCACAGTTGTGTCGCTGCTAATTTCCATAAACCTGGGACTTTCTGAGCTCTGGTCACCCGAGCTCTTCGCCACCAACAGTCACTGAATGTCTTCCTGTGTCTCCTTCTGCTATTGGCAGTGACTGGTCTCTGGTAGTTTTATTGGTAAAGGTCGTGCCTGCTATAACTGGGCTTCTCTCTCTCTCACTCTCTCAGGGTTGTGTCTGGGGCGTGGCATATAAGCTGCCGTCTGGCCGAGAGCAGGAAGTGAAGTGTTACCTTGACTACCGGGAAAAGGGCGGTTACCGCGTCATCGCAGTGAACTTTCACCCCAGACCCTCCGTGACCCCCACACGACACACTGACACTCCCCTGAACCCAGCCAGGCTCTGCTCTACATCGGTTCTAATGACAGCCCTGACTACCTGGGTCCCGCCCCTGGAGCTGATAGCCAATCAGATTGTAGATGCTGTCGGACCGAGTGGACGGAACACTGAATACCTGTTTTCATTGGCTGAGGCGCTGAGGACCCTCCTCCCTGAAGACTCAGACACACACCTCTTCTCTCTCGAAGACCTGGTTAGAGAGAGACTAGCACACACACTTACTACATGTGTGTCAGTAAACCATCGCAGGGATGCTGTAGATTGTCAGTCATGTGATTGTCTCCAGGACCATTCAGAGCTGGGTTAGGGTTAGGACTGTTCAGAGCTGGGTTAGGACTGTTCAGAGCTGGGTTGGGACTGTTCAGAGCTGGGTTAGGGTTAGGACTGTTCAGAGCTGGGTTAGGACTGTTCAGAGCTGGGTTAGGACTGTTCAGAGCTGGGTTAGGACTGTTCAGAGCTGGGTTAGGACTGTTCAGAGCTGGGTTAGGACTGTTCAGAGCTGGGTTAGGGTTAGGACTGTTCAGAGCTGGGTTAGGACTGTTCAGAGCTGGGTTAGGGTTAGGACTGACTCCAGTGATGTCATTTAAACCTGTCTCAGTCTCCAGTGATGTCATATTAAACACCTGTCTCAGTCTCCAGTGATGTCATATTAAATAGCTGTCTCACTCTTCAGTCCATGTAGACGGGTTGGTTATTTAGCAACAAAACTGACGCATTGAGGTAGTATGTACAGTTGAAGTCGGAAGTTTACATACACTTAGGTTGTAGTCATTAAAACTTGTTTTTCAACCACTCCACACATTTCCTGTTAACAAACTACAAACTATAGTTTTGGCAAGGAGGTTAGGACATCTACTTTGTGCATGACACAAGTAACTTTTCCAACAATTCTTTACAGACAGATTATTTCACTTAGAATTCATTGAATCACAATTCCTGTGGGTCAGAAGTTTACATACATGAAATTGACTGCCTTTAAACAGCTTGGAAAATTCCAGAAAATGATGTCATGGTTTTAGAAGCTTCTGATAGGCTAATTGACATAATTTGAGTCAATTGGAGGTGTACCTGTGGATGTATTTCAAGGCCTACCTTCAAACTCAGTGCCTCTTCGCTTGACATCATGCGAAAATCTAAAGAAATCAGCCAAGACCTCAGATTTTTTTTTTGAACTCCACAAGTCTGGTTCATCCTTGGGAGCCATTTCCAAACGCCTGAAGGTATCACGTTCATCTGTACAAACAATAGTACGTAAGTATAAACACCATGGGACCACGCGGCCATCATACCGCACAGGAAGGAGATGCGTTCTGTCTCCTCGAGATGAACGTACTTTGGTGCGAAAAGTGCAAATCAATCCAAGAACAACAGCAAAGGACCTTGTGCAGATGCTGGAGGAAACAGGTACAAAAGTATCTAGATCCACAGTAAAATGAGTCATATATCGACATAACCTGAAAGGCCACTCAGCAAGGAAGAAGCCACTACTCCAAAACCGCCATAAAAAGCCAGACTACGGTTTGCATCTGCACATGGGGACTTTTTGGAGAAATGTCCTCTGGTCTGATAAAACAAAAATAGAACTGTTTCGCCATAATGTCCATCGTTATGTTTGGAGGAAAAAGGGGGAGGCTTGCAAGCCGAAGAACAACATCCCGACCGTGAAGCACGGGTGGCAGCATCATGTTGTGGGGGTGCTTTGCTGCAGGAGGGACTGGTGAACTTCACAAAATAGATGGCATCATGAGGAAGGGAAATTACATGGATATATTGAAGCAACATCTCAAGACATCAGTCAGGAAGTTAAAGCTTGGTCACAAATGGGTCTTCCAAATGGACAATGACCCCAAGCAGACTTCCAAAGTTGTGGCAAAATGGCTTAAGGACAACAAAGTCAAGGTATTGGAGTGGCCATCACAAAGCCCTGACCTCAATCCCATAGAACATTTGTGGGCAGAACTGAAAAATGGGAAGCTTGTGGAAGGCTACCCGAAACATTTGACCCAAGTTAAACAATTTAAAGGCAATGCTACCAAATACTAATTGAGTGTATGTACATTTCTGACCCACTGGGAATGTGATGAAAGAAATACAAGCTGAAATAAATCATTCTCTCTACTATTATTCTGACATTTCACATTCTTAAAATAAAGTGGTGATCTCAACTGACCTAAAACTGAATTTTTACGAGGATTAAATGTCAGGAATTGTGAAACTGAGTTTAAATGTATTTGGCTATGGTCTATGTAAACTTACGACTTCAACTGTGTATGTGTGTGTGTGTATATATATCTATATATTATACACACACAGTGTTTTCAAAAAGTATTCAGGCCCCTTCCGCATTTTGTAAAGTTACGGCCTTATTCTAAAATGGATTAAATTTAAAAAATGTCAATCAATCGACACAATTCCCCATAATGAAACAGGTGTAGTAGACCTTACAGCGAAAACAACAGGTTTTTACATTTCTTGGGTACATTTTTTAAAGTAGTCAGACTCAATTTTGCTCAGGTGCATCCTGTTTCCATTGATCACCCTTGATGTTTCTACAACTTGATTGGAGTCCACCTGTGGTAAATTCAATTGATTTGACATGATTGTAAAGGAACACACCTGTCTATATAAGGTCCCACACTTGACAGTGCATGTCAGAGCAAAAACCAAGCCATGAGGTCGAAGGAATTGTCCGTAGAGCCCCGAGACAGGATTGTGTGGAGGCACAGATCTGGGGAAGGGTACTAAAAAAATCTGCAGCATTGAACGTCCCCAACAACACAGTGGCCTCCATCATTCTTAAATGGAAGAAGTTTGGAACCACCAAGACTCTTCCTAGAGCCGGTCGCCTGGGCCAAACTGAGCAGTCGGGAAGGGCCTTGGTCAGGGAGGTGACCAAGAACCCGATGGTCACTCTGACAGTGGAGATGGGAGAACCCTCCAGAAGGACAACCATCTCTGCAACACTCCACCAATTAGGCCGTTATGGTAGAGTGGTCAGACAGAAGCCACTCCTCAATAAAAGGCACATGACAGCCCGCTTGGAGTTTGCCAAAAGGCACCTGAAGAATTTCAGACCTTGAGAAACAAGATTCTCAGGCCAAAGATTGAACACTTTGGCCTGAATGCCAAGCAGAGGAAACCTGGCACCATCCCTACGGTGAAGCATGATGGTGGCAGCATCATGCTGTGGGGATGTTTTTCAGTCGTAGGGACTTGGAGACTAGTCAGGATCAAGTGAAAGATGAACGGATCAAAGTACAGAGAGATCCTTGATGAAAACCTGCTCCAGAGCTCTCAGGACCTCATCCAAACCGTCCAGAACTTGAGAGGATCTGCAGAGAGGAATGGGAGAAACTCCCCAAATACAGGTGTGCCAAGCTTGTAGCGTCATACCCAAGAAGACTTGAGGCTGTAATCACTGCCGAAGGTGCTTTAACAAAGTACTGAGTAAAGGGTCTGAATACTTTGCGAAGGCACTGTAGATGGATATACAGAACCATATCTATCATTTGGCTGTATGTCTTTTTTAATATAGGCCTATTGTAAATGTGTATTATTGTTGCTCCACCATCTTTATTGCAAAAAGAAATACAAGTACAAACAACTTCAAGCTACATGTTATTTTGACGGAGGTAATAAATTGTCCATTGATCAACACAGAAAACAAGCCCTAGTTTGAAACACAAGTGGTTCTGAGCTTACGTCAATATTGCACAGGTAAGCTAATCAATACAAATGTATTCCAATCACTCACGTTTATTTGTAAAGCTATTTTTACATCAGCAGATCTCACAAAGTGCAATACAGAAACCCAGCCTACAACCCCAAACAGGGAGAAATGCAGATGTAGAAGCATGATGGCTAGGAAAAACTCTAGAAAGGCAGGAACCTAGGAAGACACCTAGAGAGGAACCAGGCTCTGAGGGGTGATCAGACCTCTTCTGCCTGTACCGGTTGGAGATTATAACTGTGCATAAGGCTAGATTCTTCTTCAAGATGTTCAAACGTCCATAGATGACCAGCAGTGTCAAATAATATTCACAGTGGTTGTAGAGGGTGCAAAAGGTCAGTACCTCAGGAGTAAATGTCAGTTGGCTTTTCATAGCCAAGCATTCAGAGGTTGAGACAGCAGGTACGGTAGAGAGAGAGAGTCAAAAACAGCAGGTCCAGGACAAGGTAGCACTTCCGGTGAACAGGTCAGGGTTCCATAGCCGCAGGCAGAACAGTTGAAACTGGAACAGCAGCATGACCAGGTGGACTGGGGACAGCCAGGAGTCATCAGGCTAGGTAGTCCTGAGGCATGGTCCTAGGGCTCAGGGAGGGAGAGAGGGAAAGAGAGAATTAGAGGGATCATACTTTCACACATGACACCTGATAAGACAGGAGAATTACATCAGATATAACAGACTGACTCCAGCCCCCCAGCACATGAACTATTGCACCATAGATACTGGAGGCTGAGAAGGGGGGATCGGGGGACACAGTGACCCCGTCCGACAATACCCCTGGACAGGGCCAACCAGGCTGGATATAACCCCACGCACTATGCCAAAGCACAGCCCCCACACCACTAGATGGATATAAACAGACCACCAACTTACTACCCTGAGACCAGGCTGAGTATAGCCCCCACACCACTAGAGGGATATCTACCACCCTACTACCCTGAGACCAGGCTGAGTATAGCCCCCACACCACTAGAGGGATATCTACCACCCTACTACCCTGAGACAAGGCTGAGTATAGCCCCCACACCACTAGAGGGATATCTACCAACCTACTACCCTGAGACAAGGCTGAGTATAGCCCCCACACCACTAGAGGGATATCTACCAACCACCACCAACTTACTACCCTGAGACCAGGCTGAGTATAGCTCCCACACCACTAGAGGGATATCTACCACCCTACTACCCTGAGACAAGGCTGAGTATAGCCCCCACACCACTAGAGGGATATCTACCACCCTACTACCCTGAGACAAGGCTGAGTATAGCCCCCACACCACTAGAGGGATATCTACCAACCACCACCAACTTACTACCCTGAGACCAGGCTGAGTATAGCCCCCACACCACTAGAGGGATATCTACCAACCACCACCAACTTACTACCCTGAGACCAGGCGGAGTATAGCCCCCACACCACTAGAGGGATATCTATCACCCTACTACCCTGAGACCAGGCTGAGTATAGCCCCCACACCACTAGAGGGATATCTACCACCCTACTACCCTGAGACAAGGCTGAGTATAGCCCCCACACCACTAGAGGGATATCTACCAACCTACTACCCTGAGACCGGGCTGAGTATAGCCCCCACACCACTAGAGGGATATCTACCACCCTACTACCCTGAGACCAGGCTGAGTATAGCCGCCACACCACTAGAGGGATATCTACCAACCTACTACCCTGAGACAAGGCTGAGTATAGCCCCCACACCACTAGAGGGATATCTACCACCCTACTACCCTGAGACAAGGCTGAGTATAGCCCCCACACCACTAGAGGGATATCTACCACCCTACTACCCTGAGACAAGGCTGAGTATAGCCCCCACACCACTAGAGGGATATCTACCAACCACCACCAACTTACTACCCTGAGACCAGGCTGAGTATAGCCCCCACACCACTAGAGGGATATCTACCACCCTACTACCCTGAGACAAGGCTGAGTATAGCCCCCACACCACTAGAGGGATATCTACCAACCACCACCAACTTACTACCCTGAGACCAGGCTGAGTATAGCCCCCACACCACTAGAGGGATATCTACCACCACCCTTACTACCCTGAGACCAGGCTGAGTATAGCCCCCACACCACTAGAGGGATATCTATCACCCTACTACCCTGAGACCAGGCTGAGTATAGCCCCCACACCACTAGAGGGATATCTACCACCCTACTACCCTGAGACAAGGCTGAGTATAGCCCCCACACCACTAGAGGGATATCTACCAACCACCACCAACTTACTACCCTGAGACCAGGCTGAGTATAGCCCCCACACCACTAGAGGGATATCTATCACCCTACTACCCTGAGACCAGGCTGAGTATAGCCCCACACCACTAGAGGGATATCTACCACCCTACTACCCTGAGACAAGGCTGAGTATAGCCCCCACACCACTAGAGGGATATCTACCAACCACCACCAACTTACTACCCTGAGACCAGGCTGAGTATAGCCCCCACACCACTAGAGGGATATCTACCAACCACCACCAACTTACTACCCTGAGACCAGGCGGAGTATAGCCCCCACACCACTAGAGGGATATCTATCACCCTACTACCCTGAGACCAGGCTGAGTATAGCCCCCACACCACTAGAGGGATATCTACCACCCTACTACCCTGAGACAAGGCTGAGTATAGCCCCCACACCACTAGAGGGATATCTACCACCCTACTACCCTGAGACCAGGCTGAGTATAGCCCCCACACCACTAGAGGGATATCTACCACCCTACTACCCTGAGACCAGGCTGAGTATAGCCCCCACACCACTAGAGGGATATCTACCAACCTACTACCCTGAGACCAGGCTGAGTATAGCCCCCACACCACTAGAGGGATATCTACCACCCTACTACCCTGAGACAAGGCTGAGTATAGCCCCCACACCACTAGAGGGATATCTACCACCCTACTACCCTGAGACAAGGCTGAGTATAGCCCCACACCACTAGAGGGATATCTACCAACCACCACCAACTTACTACCCTGAGACCAGGCTGAGTATAGCCCCCACACCACTAGAGGGATATCTACCACCCTACTACCCTGAGACAAGGCTGAGTATAGCCCCCACACCACTAGAGGGATATCTACCAACCACCACCAACTTACTACCCTGAGACCAGGCTGAGTATAGCCCCCACACCACTAGAGGGATATCTACCAACCACCACCAACTTACTACCCTGAGACCAGGCTGAGTATAGCCCCACACCACTAGAGGGATATCTATCACCCTACTACCCTGAGACCAGGCTGAGTATAGCCCCCACACCACTAGAGGGATATCTACCACCCTACTACCCTGAGACAAGGCTGAGTATAGCCCCCACACCACTAGAGGGATATCTACCAACCACCACCAACTTACTACCCTGAGACCAGGCTGAGTATAGCCCCACACCACTAGAGGGATATCTACCAACCACCACCAACTTACTACCCTGAGACCAGGCTGAGTATAGCCCCCACACCACTAGAGGGATATCTACCACCCTACTACCCTGAGACCAGGCTGAGTATAGCCCCCACACCACTAGAGGGATATCTACCACCCTACTACCCTGAGACAAGGCTGAGTATAGCCCCCACATCACTAGAGGGATATCTACCACCCTACTACCCTGAGACCGGGCTGAGTATAGCCCCCACACCACTAGAGGGATATCTACCACCCTACTACCCTGAGACAAGGCTGAGTATAGCCCCCACACCACTAGAGGGATATCTACCACCCTGAGACAAGGCTGAGTATAGCCCCCACACCACTAGAGGGATATCTACCACCCTACTACCCTGAGACAAGGCTGAGTATAGCCCCCACACTACTAGAGGGATATCTACCAACCTACTACCCTGAGACAAGGCTGAGTATAGCCCCCACATCACTAGAGGGATATCTACCACCCTACTACCCTGAGACCAGGCTGAGTATAGCCCCCACACCACTAGAGGGATATCTACCAACCTACTACCCTGAGACAAGGCTGAGTATAGCCCCCACACCACTAGAGGGATATCTACCACCCTGAGACAAGGCTGAGTATAGCCCCCACACCACTAGAGGGATATCTACCAACCTACTACCCTGAGACCAGGCTGAGTATAGCCCCCACACCACTAGAGGGATATCTACCAACCTACTACCCTGAGACAAGGCTGAGCATAGCCCCCACACTACTAGAGGGATATCTACCAACCTACTACCCTGAGACAAGGCTGAGTATAGCCCCCACATCACTAGAGGGATATCTACCACCCTACTACCCTGAGACAAGGCTGAGTATAGCCCCCACACCACTAGAGGGATATCTACCACACCCTGAGACAAGGCTGAGTATAGCCCCCACACCACTAGAGGGATATCTACCACCCTACTACCCTGAGACAAGGCTGAGTATAGCCCCCACACCACTAGAGGGATATCTACCACCCTACTACCCTGAGACCAGGCTGAGTATAGCCCCCACACCACTAGAGGGATATCTACCACCCTACTACCCTGAGACAAGGCTGAGTATAGCCCCCACACCACTAGAGGGATATCTACCACCCTGAGACAAGGCTGAGTATAGCCCCCACACCACTAGAGGGATATCTACCACCCTACTACCCTGAGACAAGGCTGAGTATAGCCCCCACACCACTAGAGGGATATCTACCACCCTGAGACAAGGCTGAGTATAGCCCCCACACCACTAGAGGGATATCTACCAACCTACTACCCTGAGACAAGGCTGAGTATAGCCCCCACACCACTAGAGGGATATCTACCAACCTACTACCCTGAGACAAGGCTGAGTATAGCCCCCACACCACTAGAGGGATATCTACCAACCACCCTACTACCCTGAGACAAGGCTGAGTATAGCCCCCACACCACTAGAGGGATATCTACCACCCTACTACCCTGAGACAAGGCTGAGTATAGCCCCCACACCACTAGAGGGATATCTACCACCCTACTACCCTGAGACAAGGCTGAGTATAGCCCCCACACCACTAGAGGGATATCTACCACCCTACTACCCTGAGACCAGGCTGAGTATAGCCCCCACACCACTAGAGGGATATCTACCAACCACCACCCTACTACCCTGAGACCAGGCTGAGTATAGCCCCCACACCACTAGAGGGACATCTACCACCCTACTACCCTGAGACAAGGCTGAGTATAGCCCCCACACCACTAGAGGGATATCTACCAACCTACTACCCTGAGACAAGGCTGAGTATAGCCCCCACACCACTAGAGGGATATCTACCACCCTGAGACAAGGCTGAATAGCCCCCACACCACTAGAGGGATATCTACCACCCTACTACCCTGAGACAAGGCTGAGTATAGCCCCCACACCACTAGAGGGATATCTACCACCCTGAGACAAGGCTGAGTATAGCCCCCACACCACTAGAGGGATATCTACCAACCTACTACCCTGAGACAAGGCTGAGTATAGCCCCCACACCACTAGAGGGATATCTACCACCCTACTACCCTGAGACAAGGCTGAGTATAGCCCCCACACCACTAGAGGGATATCTACCAACCTACTACCCTGAGACAAGGCTGAGTATAGCCCCCACACCACTAGAGGGATATCTACCACCCTACTACCCTGAGACAAGGCTGAGTATAGCCCCCACACTACTAGAGGGATATCTACCAACCTACTACCCTGAGACAAGGCTGAGTATAGCCCCCACATCACTAGAGGGATATCTACCACCCTACTACCCTGAGACCAGGCTGAGTATAGCCCCCACACCACTAGAGGGATATCTACCAACCTACTACCCTGAGACAAGGCTGAGTATAGCCCCCACACCACTAGAGGGATATCTACCAACCACCACCCTACTACCCTGAGACCAGGCTGAGTATAGCCCCCACACCACTAGAGGGATATCTACCACCCTACTACCCTGAGACAAGGCTGAGTATAGCCCCCACACCACTAGAGGGATATCTACCACCCTACTACCCTGAGACCAGGCTGAGTATAGCCCCCACACCACTAGAGGGATATCTACCACCCTACTACCCTGAGACCAGGCTGAGTATAGCCCCCACACCACTAGAGGGATATCTACCAACCTACTACCCTGAGACAAGGCTGAGTATAGCCCCCACACCACTAGAGGGATATCTACCACCCTGAGACAAGGCTGAGTATAGCCCCCACACCACTAGAGGGATATCTACCACCCTACTACCCTGAGACAAGGCTGAGTATAGCCACCACACCACTAGAGGGATATCTACCAACCTACTACCCTGAGACAAGGCTGAGTATAGCCCCCACACCACTAGAGGGATATCTACCACCCTACTACCCTGAGACAAGGCTGAGTATAGCCCCCACACCACTAGAGGGATATCTACCAACCACCACCAACTTACTACCCTGAGACCAGGCTGAGTATAGCCCCCACACCACTAGAGGGATATCTATCACCCTACTACCCTGAGACAAGGCTGAGTATAGCCCCCACACCACTAGAGGGATATCTACTACCCTACTACCCTGAGACAAGGCTGAGTATAGCCCCACACCACTAGAGGGATATCTACCAACCTACTACCCTGAGACCGGGCTGAGTATAGCCCCCACACCACTAGAGGGATATCTACCACCCTACTACCCTGAGACAAGGCTGAGTATAGCCCCCACACCACTAGAGGGATATCTACCACCCTGAGACCAGGCTGAGTATAGCCCCCACACCACTAGAGGGATATCTACCAACCTACTACCCTGAGACCAGGCTGAGTATAGCCCCCACACCACTAGAGGGATATCTACCACCCTACTACCCTGAGACAAGGCTGAGTATAGCCCCCACACCACTAGAGGGATATCTACCAACCTACTACCCTGAGACAAGGCTGAGTATAGCCCCCACACCACTAGAGGGATATCTACCACCCTACTACCCTGAGACAAGGCTGAGTATAGCCCCCACACCACTAGAGGGATATCTACCACCCTACTACCCTGAGACAAGGCTGAGTATAGCCCCCACACCACTAGAGGGATATCTACCACCCTACTACCCTGAGACAAGGCTGAGTATAGCCCCCACACCACTAGAGGGATATCTACCACCCTGAGACAAGGCTGAGTATAGCCCCCACACCACTAGAGGGATATCTACCACCCTACTACCCTGAGACCAGGCTGAGTATAGCCCCACACTACTAGAGGGATACCTACCAACCTACTACCCTGAGACAAGGCTGAGTATAGCCCCCACATCACTAGAGGGATATCTACCACCCTACTACCCTGAGACCAGGCTGAGTATAGCCCCCACACCACTAGAGGGATATCTACCAACCTACTACCCTGAGACAAGGCTGAGTATAGCCCCCACACCACTAGAGGGATATCTACCAACCACCACCCTACTACCCTGAGACCAGGCTGAGTATAGCCCCCACACCACTAGAGGGATATCTACCACCCTACTACCCTGAGACCAGGCTGAGTATAGCCCCCACACCACTAGAGGGATATCTACCACCCTACTACCCTGAGACCAGGCTGAGTATAGCCCCCACACCACTAGAGGGATATCTACCACCCTACTACCCTGAGACCAGGCTGAGTATAGCCCCCACACCACTAGAGGGATATCTACCACCCTACTACCCTGAGACCAGGCTGAGTATAGCCCCCACACCACTAGAGGGATATCTACCACCCTACTACCCTGAGACCAGGCTGAGTATAGCTCCCACACCACTAGAGGGATATCTACCAACCTACTACCCTGAGACCAGGCTGAGTATAGCCCCCACACCACTAGAGGGATATCTACCAACCACCACCCTACTACCCTGAGACAAGGCTGAGTATAGCCCCCACACCACTAGAGGGATATCTACCAACCTACTACCCTGAGACAAGGCTGAGTATAGCTCCCACACCACTAGAGGGATATCTACCACCCTACTACCCTACTACCCTGAGACCAGGCTGAGTATAGCCCCCACACCACTAGAGGGATATCTACCACCCTACCACCCTGAGACAAGGCTGAGTATAGCCCCCGCACCACTAGAGGGATATCTACCACCCTGAGACAAGGCTGAGTATAGCCCCCACACCACTAGAGGGATATCTACCACCCTACTACCCTGAGACAAGGCTGAGTATAGCCCCCACACCACTAGAGGGATATCTACCACCCTACTACCCTGAGACAAGGCTGAGTATAGCCCCCACACCACTAGAGGGATATCTACCAACCACCACCCTACTACCCTGAGACCAGGCTGAGTATAGCCCCCACACCACTAGAGGGACATCTACCACCCTACTACCCTGAGACAAGGCTGAGTATAGCCCCCACACCACTAGAGGGATATCTACCACCTACTACCCTGAGACAAGGCTGAGTATAGCCCCACACCACTAGAGGGATATCTACCACCCCTACCCTACTACCCTGAGACCAGGCTGAGTATAGCCCCACACCACTAGAGGGATATCTACCAACCTACCACCCTGAGACAAGGCTGAGTATAGCCCCACACCACTAGAGGGATATCTACCACCCTACTACCCTGAGACAAGGCTGAGTATAGCCCCCACACCACTAGAGGGATATCTACCACCCTACTACCCTGAGACAAGGCTGAGTATAGCCCCCACACCACTAGAGGGATATCTACCACCCTACTACCCTGAGACAAGGCTGAGTATAGCCCCACCACACCACTAGAGGGATATCTACCACCCCTACTACCCTGAGACAAGGCTGAGTATAGCCCCCACACCACTAGAGGGATATCTACCACCACTACCCTGAGACAAGGCTGAGTATAGCCCCCACACCACTAGAGGGATATCTACCACCCTACTACCCTGAGACAAGGCTGAGTATAGCCCCCACACCACTAGAGGGATATCTACCACCCTACTACCCTGAGACAAGGCTGAGTATAGCCCCCACACCACTAGAGGGATATCTACCACCCTACTACCCTGAGACAAGGCTGAGTATAGCCCCCACACCACTAGAGGGATATCTACCACCCTACTACCCTGAGACAAGGCTGAGTATAGCCCCCACACCACTAGAGGGATATCTACCACCCTACTACCCCGAGACAAGGCTGAGTATAGCCCCCACACCACTAGAGGGATATCTACCAACCTACTACCCTGAGACAAGGCTGAGTATAGCCCCCACACCACTAGAGGGATATCTACCACCCTACTACCCTGAGACCAGGGTGAGTATAGCCCACAAACATCTCCACCACACGGGCCCGAGGGGGCGCAAACCGGACAGGAAGATCACGTCTGTGACTGCATGGAAGAGCACCAGTAAGCCAGTGACTCAGCCCCTGTAATAGGGCCAGAGGCAGAGAATCCCAGTGGAGAGAGGGGAGACAGCCAGTCAGAGACAGCAAGGGCGGTTCCTTGCTCCAGTGCCTTTCCGTTCACCTTCACACTCCTGGGCCAGACTACACTCAATCATATGACCCACTGAAGAGATGAGTCTTCAGTACAGACTTAAAAGTTGAGACCGAGTCTGCTTCTCTCACATGGGTAGGCAAACCATTCCATAAAAATTGAGCTCCATAGAAGAAAGCCCTGCCTCCAGCTGTTTGCTTAGAAACTCTAGGGACAATAAGGAGGTCTGCGTCTTGTGACCATAGCGTACGTGTAGGTATGTACGGCAGGACCAAATCAGAAAGATAGTTAGGAGCAAGCTCATGTAATGCTTTGTAGGTTAGCAGCAAAACCTTGAAATCAGCCCTTGCCTTAACAGGAAGCCAGTGTAGAGAGGCTAACACTGGAGGAATATGATCACATTGTTTGGTTCTAGTCAGGATTCTAGCAGCAGTGTTTAGCACTAACTGAAGTTTATTTAGTGCTTTATCCGGGTAGCCGGAAAGTAGAGCATTGCAGTTGTCTAACCTAGAAGTGTCCGCATAGCAGTGAAAGTTAACATTATGTTCCAGAATGACATCACCAAGAGGTAAAATATATAGTGAAAACAACAGTGGTCCTAAAACGGAGCCTTGAACACCGAAATTTACAGTTGATTTGTCAGAGGAGAAACTATCTTGTCTCATCGCTACAACTCCCGTACGGGCTCAGGAGAGACGAAGGTCGAAAGTCATGCGTCCTCCGCTACAAAACCCAACCAAGCCGCACTGCTTCTTAACACAGCGCACATCCAACCCGGTAGCAAGAGCGACATTATTGATGTATACACAGAAGAGAGTCGGCCCGAGAATTGAACCCTGTGGTACCTCCATAGAGACTGCCAGCGGTCCGGACAACAGGCCCTCCGATTTGACACACTGAACTCTATCTGACAAGTAGTTGGTGAACCAGGCGAGGCAGTCATTTGAGAAACCAAGGCTGTTGAGTCTGCTGATAAGAATGCTTTTTTTTAACCATTATTTAACTAGGCACATCAGTTAAGAACAAATTCTTATTTTCAA
>NW_026290982.1:122500-207548 GCF_023373465.1 Oncorhynchus keta
TTCCCCTCATCAAGCTACACACAATACCCCATAATGACATCACAATACCCCATAATGACATCACAATACCCCATAATGACATCACAATACCCCATAATGACATCACAGTACCCCATAATGACATCACAGTACCCCATAATGACATCACAGTACCCCATAATGACATCACAGTACCCCATAATGACATCACAGTACCCCATAATGACATCACAGTACCCCATAATGACATCACAATACCCCATAATGACATCACAATACCCCATAATGACATCACAATACCCCATAATGACATCACAATACCCCATAATGACATCACAATACCCCATAATGACATCACAATACCCCATAATGACATCACAATACCCCATAATGACATCACAGTACCCCATAATGACATCACAATACCCCATAATGACATCACAATACCCCATAATGACATCACAATACCCCATAATGACATCACAGTACCCCATAATGACATCACCATATGACATCATTTATTTTTTTTGTTTTCATAATGACATCACATACCCATAATGACATCACAATACCCCATAATGACATCACAATCCACCCATAATGACATCACAATACCCCATAATGACATCACAATACCCCATAATGACATCACAATAGGTTTAATGACATCACAATATTCATAATTCCATTCCCCAGTTCAATGTAACAGTGATAGGTTTAGGTTACTGTCATTCATAATGACATCCATTCCCCATCAATGTACATCAGTGATAGGTTTAGGATACATCATTCATATACATTCAGGCAGTTCAATGTAACAGTGACAGGTTTAGGTTACTGTCATTCATATTCACCCAGTTCAATGTAACAGTAATAGGTTTAGGTTACTGTCATTCATATTCCATTCACCCAGTTCAATGTAACAGTGATAGGTTTAGGATACTGTCATTCATATTCCATTCAGGCAGTTCAATGTAACAGTGACAGGTTTAGGTTACTGTCATTCATATTCACCCAGTTCAATGTAACAGTAATAGGTTTAGGTTACTGTCATTCATATTCCATTCACCCAGTTCAATGTAACAGTGATAGGTTTAGGTTACTGTCATTCATATTCCATCCACCCAGTTCAATGTAACAGTAATAGGTTTAGGTTACTGTCATTCATATTCTCCCAGCTCAATGTAACAGTGATAGGTTTAGGTTACTGTCATTCATATTCCATCCAGGCAGTTCAATGTAACAGTGATAGGTTTAGGTTACTGTCATTCATATTCCATTCAGGCAGTTCAATGTAACAGTGATAGGTTTAGGTTACTGTCATTCATATTCCATTCAGGCAGTTCAATGTAACAGTAATAGGTTTAGGTTACTGTCATTCATATTCCATTCAGGCAGTTCAATGTAACAGTAATAGGTTTAGGTTACTGTCATTCATATTCCATTCAGGCAGTTCAATGTAACAGTAATAGGTTTAGGTTACTGTCATTCATATTCCATTCAGGCAGTTCAATGTAACAGTAATAGGTTTAGGTTACTGTCATTCATATTCCATTCACCCAGTTCAATGTAACAGTGATAGGTTTAGGTTACTGTCATTCATATTCACCCAGTTCAATGTAACAGTGATAGGTTTAGGTTACTGTCATTCATATTCCATCCACCCAGTTCAATGTAACAGTGATAGGTTTAGGTTACTGTCATTCATATTCTCCCAGTTCAATGTAACAGTGATAGGTTTAGGTTACTGTCATTCATATTCCATCCACCCAGTTCAATGTAACAGTGATAGGTTTAGGTTACTGTCATTCATATTCACCCAGTTCAATGTAACAGTGATAGGTTTAGGTTACTGTCATTCATATTCCATTCAGGCAGTTCAATGTAACAGTGATAGGTTTAGGTTACTGTCATTCATATTCCATCCACCCAGTTCAATGTAACAGTGATAGGTTTAGGTTACTGTCATTCATATTCTCCCAGTTCAATGTAACAGTGATAGGTTTAGGTTACTGTCATTCATATTCCATTCACCCAGTTCAATGTAACAGTGATAGGTTTAGGTTACTGTCATTCATATTCCATCCACCCAGTTCAATGTAACAGTGATAGGTTTAGGTTACTGTCATTCATATTCACCCAGTTCAATGTAACAGTGATAGGTTTAGGTTACTGTCATTCATATTCCATCCACCCAGTTCAATGTAACAGTGATAGGTTTAGGTTACTGTCATTCATATTCACCCAGTTCAATGTAACAGTGATAGGTTTAGGTTACTGTCATTCATATTCATTCACCAGTTCAATGTAACAGTGATAGGTTTAGGTTACTGTCATTCATATTCTCCCAGCTCAATGTAACAGTGATAGGTTTAGGTTACTGTCATTCATATTCACCCAGTTCAATGTAACAGTGACAGATTTAGGTTACTGTCATTCATATTCCATTCACCCAGTTCAATGTAACAGTGATAGGTTTAGGTTACTGTCATTCATATTCCATTCACCCAGCTCAATGTAACAGTGATAGGTTTAGGTTACTGTCATTCATATTCTCCCAGCTCAATGTAACAGTGATAGGTTTAGGTTACTGTCATTCATATTCTCCCAGCTCAATGTAACAGTGATAGGTTTAGGTTACTGTCATTCATATTCCATTCACCCAGTTCAATGTAACAGTGATAGGTTTAGGTTACTGTCATTCATATTCACCCAGTTCAATGTAACAGTGATAGGTTTAGGTTACTGTCATTCATATTCACCCAGTTCAATGTAACAGTGACAGGTTTAGGTTACTGTCATTCATATTCTCCCAGTTCAATGTAACAGTGATAGGTTTAGGTTACTGTCATTCATATTCCATTCACCAGTTCAATGTAACAGTGATAGGTTTAGGTTACTGTCATTCATATTCACCCAGTTCAATGTAACAGTGATAGGTTTAGGTTACTGTCATTCATATTCTCCCAGTTCAATGTAACAGTGATAGGTTTAGGTTACTGTCATTCATATTCTCCCAGTTCAATGTAACAGTGATAGGTTTAGGTTACTGTCATTCATATTCACCCAGTTCAATGTAACAGTGATAGGTTTAGGTTACTGTCATTCACCCAGTTCAATGTAACAGTGATAGGTTTAGGTTACTGTCATTCATAGTCACCCAGTTCAATGTAACAGTGATAGGTTTAGGTTACTGTCATTCATATTCTCCCAGTTCAATGTAACAGTGATAGGTTTAGGTTACTGTCATTCATATTCACCCAGTTCAATGTAACAGTGATAGGTTTAGGTTACTGTCATTCATATTCCATTCAGCCAGTTCAATGTAACAGTGATAGGTTTAGGTTACTGTCATTCATATTCCATCCACCCAGTTCAATGTAACAGTGATAGGTTTAGGTTACTGTCATTCATATTCTCCCAGTTCAATGTAACAGTGATAGGTTTAGGTTACTGTCATTCATATTCCATCCACCCAGTTCAATGTAACAGTGATAGGTTTAGGTTACTGTCATTCATATTCACCCAGTTCAATGTAACAGTGATAAGTTTAGGTTACTGTCATTCATATTCACCCAGTTCAATGTAACAGTGATAGGTTTAGGTTACTGTCATTCATATTCTCCCAGTTCAATGTAACAGTGATAGGTTTAGGTTACTGTCATTCATATTCCATTCAGGCAGTTCAATGTAACAGTGATAGGTTTAGGTTACTGTCATTCATATTCACCCAGTTCAATGTAACAGTGATAGGTTTAGGTTACTGTCATTCATATTCACCCAGTTCAATGTAACAGTGACAGGTTTAGGTTACTGTCATTCATATTCCATCCACCCAGTTCAATGTAACAGTGATAGGTTTAGGTTACTGTCATTCATATTCACCCAGTTCAATGTAACAGTGATAGGTTTAGGTTACTGTCATTCATATTCTCCCAGCTCAATGTAACAGTGATAGGTTTAGGTTACTGTCATTCATATTCACCCAGTTCAATGTAACAGTGATAGGTTTAGGTTACTGTCATTCATATTCCATTCACCCAGTTCAATGTAACAGTGATAGGTTTAGGTTACTGTCATTCATATTCTCCCAGCTCAATGTAACAGTGATAGGTTTAGGTTACTGTCATTCATATTCACCCAGTTCAATGTAACAGTGACAGGTTTAGGTTACTGTCATTCATATTCCATTCACCCAGTTCAATGTAACAGTGACAGGTTTAGGTTACTGTCATTCATATTCCATTCACCCAGTTCAATGTAACAGTGATAGGTTTAGGTTACTGTCATTCATATTCACCCAGTTCAATGTAACTGTGATAGGTTTAGGTTACTGTCATTCATATTCTCCCAGCTCAATGTAACAGTGATAGGTTTAGGTTACTGTCATTCATATTCACCCAGTTCAATGTAACTGTGATAGGTTTAGGTTACTGTCATTCATATTCTCCCAGCTCAATGTAACAGTGATAGGTTTAGGTTACTGTCATTCATATTCTCCCAGCTCAATGTAACAGTGATAGGTTTAGGTTACTGTCATTCATATTCTCCCAGCTCAATGTAACAGTGATAGGTTTAGGTTACTGTCATTCATATTCACCCAGTTCAATGTAACAGTGATAGGTTTAGGTTACTGTTCATTCATATTCATATTCCCCAGTTCAATGTAACAGTGATAGGTTTAGGTTACTGTCATTCATATTCCATTCACCCAGTTCAATGTAACAGTGATAGGTTTAGGTTACTGTCATTCATATTCACCCAGTTCAATGTAACAGTGATAGGTTTAGGTTACTGTCATTCATATTCTCCCAGCTCAATGTAACAGTGATAGGTTTAGGTTACTGTCATTCATATTCCCCCAGTTCAATGTAACAGTGATAGGTTTAGGTTACTGTCATTCATATTCTCCCAGCTCAATGTAACAGTGATAGGTTTAGGTTACTGTCATTCATATTCACCCAGTTCAATGTAACAGTGATAGGCTTAGGTTACTGTCATTCATATTCTCCCAGTTCAATGTAACAGTGATAGGTTTAGGTTACTGTCATTCATATTCTCCCAGTTCAATGTAACAGTGATAGGTTTAGGTTACTGTCATTCATATTCCATCCACCCAGTTCAATGTAACAGTGATAGGTTTAGGTTACTGTCATTCATATTCTCCCAGTTCAATGTAACAGTGATAGGTTTAGGTTACTGTCATTCATATTCACCCAGTTCAATGTAACAGTGACAGGTTTAGGTTACTGTCATTCATATTCATCCACCCAGTTCAATGTAACAGTGATAGGTTTAGGTTACTGTCATTCATATTCCATCCACCCAGTTCAATGTAACAGTGATAGGTTTAGGTTACTGTCATTCATATTCACCCAGTTCAATGTAACAGTGATAGGTTTAGGTTACTGTCATTCATATTCACCCAGTTCAATGTAACAGTGATAGGTTTAGGTTACTGTCATTCATATTCCATTCACCCAGTTCAATGTAACAGTGATAGGTTTAGGTTACTGTCATTCATATTCCATCCACCCAGTTCAATGTAACAGCGATAGGTTTAGGTTACTGTCATTCATATTCACCCAGTTCAATGTAACAGTGATAGGTTTAGGTTACTGTCATTCATATTCTCCCAGCTCAATGTAACAGTGATAGGTTTAGGTTACTGTCATTCATATTCCATTCACCCAGTTCAATGTAACAGTGATAGGTTTAGGTTACTGTCATTCATATTCACCCAGTTCAATGTAACAGTGATAGGTTTAGGTTACTGTCATTCATATTCTCCCAGCTCAATGTAACAGTGATAGGTTTAGGTTACTGTCATTCATATTCCCCCAGTTCAATGTAACAGTGATAGGTTTAGGTTACTGTCATTCATATTCTCCCAGCTCAATGTAACAGTGATAGGTTTAGGTTACTGTCATTCATATTCTCCCAGCTCAATGTAACAGTGATAGGTTTAGGTTACTGTCATTCATATTCTCCCAGCTCAATATAACAGTGATAGGTTTAGGTTACTGTCATTCATATTCTCACCCAGTTCAATGTAACAGTGACAGGTTTAGGTTACTGTCATTCATATTCACCCAGTTCAATGTAACAGTGACAGGTTTAGGTTACTGTCATTCATATTCCATTCACCCAGTTCAATGTAACAGTGACAGGTTTAGGTTACTGTCATTCATATTCCATTCACCTAGTTCAATGTAACAGTGATAGGTTTAGGTTACTGTCATTCATATTCACCCAGTTCAATGTAACTGTGATAGGTTTAGGTTACTGTCATTCATATTCTCCCAGCTCAATGTAACAGTGATAGGTTTAGGTTACTGTCATTCATATTCTCCCAGCTCAATGTAACAGTGATAGGTTTAGGTTACTGTCATTCATATTCACCCAGTTCAATGTAACTGTGATAGGTTTAGGTTACTGTCATTCATATTCTCCCAGCTCAATGTAACAGTGATAGGTTTAGGTTACTGTCATTCATATTCTCCCAGCTCAATGTAACAGTGATAGGTTTAGGTTACTGTCATTCATATTCTCCCAGCTCAATGTAACAGTGATAGGTTTAGGTTACTGTCATTCATATTCACCCAGTTCAATGTAACAGTAATAGGTTTAGGTTACTGTCATTCATATTCTCCCAGTTCAATGTAACAGTGATAGGTTTAGGTTACTGTCATTCATATTCACCCAGTTCAATGTAACAGTGATAGGTTTAGGTTACTGTCATTCATATTCTCCCAGTTCAATGTAACAGTGATAGGTTTAGGTTACTGTCATTCATATTCCATCCACCCAGTTCAATGTAACAGTGATAGGTTTAGGTTACTGTCATTCATATTCACCCAGTTCAATGTAACAGTGATAAGTTTAGGTTACTGTCATTCATATTCACCCAGTTCAATGTAACAGTGATAGGTTTAGGTTACTGTCATTCATATTCCATCCACCCAGTTCAATGTAACAGTGATAGGTTTAGGTTACTGTCATTCATATTCCATCCACCCAGTTCAATGTAACAGTGATAAGTTTAGGTTACTGTCATTCATATTCACCCAGTTCAATGTAACAGTGATAGGTTTAGGTTACTGTCATTCATATTCACCCAGTTCAATGTAACAGTGACAGGTTTAGGTTACTGTCATTCATATTCCATCCACCCAGTTCAATGTAACAGTGATAGGTTTAGGTTACTGTCATTCATATTCACCCAGTTCAATGTAACAGTGATAGGTTTAGGTTACTGTCATTCATATTCTCCCAGCTCAATGTAACAGTGATAGGTTTAGGTTACTGTCATTCATATTCACCCAGTTCAATGTAACAGTGACAGGTTTAGGTTACTGTCATTCATATTCCATTCACCCAGTTCAATGTAACAGTGATAGGTTTAGGTTACTGTCATTCATATTCTCCCAGCTCAATGTAACAGTGATAGGTTTAGGTTACTGTCATTCATATTCACCCAGTTCAATGTAACAGTGACAGGTTTAGGTTACTGTCATTCATATTCCATTCACCCAGTTCAATGTAACAGTGACAGGTTTAGGTTACTGTCATTCATATTCCATTCACCCAGTTCAATGTAACAGTGATAGGTTTAGGTTACTGTCATTCATATTCACCCAGTTCAATGTAACTGTGATAGGTTTAGGTTACTGTCATTCATATTCTCCCAGCTCAATGTAACAGTGATAGGTTTAGGTTACTGTCATTCATATTCACCCAGTTCAATGTAACTGTGATAGGTTTAGGTTACTGTCATTCATATTCTCCCAGCTCAATGTAACAGTGATAGGTTTAGGTTACTGTCATTCATATTCTCCCAGCTCAATGTAACAGTGATAGGTTTAGGTTACTGTCATTCATATTCTCCCAGCTCAATATAACAGTGATAGGTTTAGGTTACTGTCATTCATATTCACCCAGTTCAATGTAACAGTGACAGGTTTAGGTTACTGTCATTCATATTCTCCCAGCTCAATGTAACAGTGATAGGTTTAGGTTACTGTCATTCATATTCACCCAGTTCAATGTGACAGGTTTAGGTTACTGTCATTCATATTCACCCAGTTCAATGTAACAGTGATAGGTTTAGGTTACTGTCATTCATATTCTCCCAGCTCAATGTAACAGTGATAGGTTTAGGTTACTGTCATTCATATTCACCCAGTTCAATGTAACAGTGATAGGTTTAGGTTACTGTCATTCATATTCACCCAGTTCAATGTAACAGTGATAGGTTTAGGTTACTGTCATTCATATTCTCCCAGCTCAATGTAACAGTGATAGGTTTAGGTTACTGTCATTCATATTCTCCCAGCTCAATGTAACAGTGACAGGTTTAGGTTACTGTCATTCATATTCTCCCAGTTCAATGTAACAGTGATAGGTTTAGGTTACTGTCATTCATATTCTCCCAGCTCAATGTAACAGTGATAGGTTTAGGTTACTGTCATTCATATTCACCCAGTTCAATGTAACAGTGATAGGTTTAGGTTACTGTCATTCATATTCACCCAGTTCAATGTAACAGTGATAGGTTTAGGTTACTGTCATTCATATTCACCCAGTTCAATGTAACAGTGACAGGTTTAGGTTACTGTCATTCATATTCCATCCACCCAGTTCAATGTAACAGTGATAGGTTTAGGTTACTGTCATTCATATTCTCCCAGCTCAATGTAACAGTGATAGGTTTAGGTTACTGTCATTCATATTCTCCCAGCTCAATGTAACAGTGATAGGTTTAGGTTACTGTCATTCATATTCTCCCAGTTCAATGTAACAGTGATAGGTTTAGGTTACTGTCATTCATATTCCATCCACCCAGTTCAATGTAACAGTGATAGGTTTAGGTTACTGTCATTCATATTCACCCAGTTCAATGTAACAGTGATAGGTTTAGGTTACTGTCATTCATATTCTCCCAGTTCAATGTAACAGTGATAGGTTTAGGTTACTGTCATTCATATTCCATTCAGGCAGTTCAATGTAACAGTAATAGGTTTAGGTTACTGTCATTCATATTCCATTCAGGCAGTTCAATGTAACAGTAATAGGTTTAGGTTACTGTCATTCATATTCCATTCAGGCAGTTCAATGTAACAGTAATAGGTTTAGGTTACTGTCATTCATATTCCATTCACCCAGTTCAATGTAACAGTGATAGGTTTAGGTTACTGTCATTCATATTCCATTCAGGCAGTTCAATGTAACAGTGATAGGTTTAGGTTACTGTCATTCATATTCACCCAGTTCAATGTAACAGTGATAAGTTTAGGTTACTGTCATTCATATTCACCCAGTTCAATGTAACAGTGACAGGTTTAGGTTACTGTCATTCATATTCTCCCAGTTCAATGTAACAGTAATAGGTTTAGGTTACTGTCATTCATATTCCATCCACCCAGTTCAATGTAACAGTGATAGGTTTAGGTTACTGTCATTCATATTCACCCAGTTCAATGTAACAGTGATAAGTTTAGGTTACTGTCATTCATATTCACCCAGTTCAATGTAACAGTGATAGGTTTAGGTTACTGTCATTCATATTCCATCCACCCAGTTCAATGTAACAGTGATAGGTTTAGGTTACTGTCATTCATATTCCATCCACCCAGTTCAATGTAACAGTGATAGGTTTAGGTTACTGTCATTCATATTCACCCAGTTCAATGTAACAGTGATAGGTTTAGGTTACTGTCATTCATATTCACCCAGTTCAATGTAACAGTGACAGGTTTAGGTTACTGTCATTCATATTCCATCCACCCAGTTCAATGTAACAGTGATAGGTTTAGGTTACTGTCATTCATATTCACCCAGTTCAATGTAACAGTGATAGGTTTAGGTTACTGTCATTCATATTCTCCCAGCTCAATGTAACAGTGATAGGTTTAGGTTACTGTCATTCATATTCACCCAGTTCAATGTAACAGTGACAGGTTTAGGTTACTGTCATTCATATTCCATTCACCCAGTTCAATGTAACAGTGATAGGTTTAGGTTACTGTCATTCATATTCTCCCAGCTCAATGTAACAGTGATAGGTTTAGGTTACTGTCATTCATATTCACCCAGTTCAATGTAACAGTGACAGGTTTAGGTTACTGTCATTCATATTCCATTCACCCAGTTCAATGTAACAGTGACAGGTTTAGGTTACTGTCATTCATATTCCATTCACCCAGTTCAATGTAACAGTGATAGGTTTAGGTTACTGTCATTCATATTCACCCAGTTCAATGTAACTGTGATAGGTTTAGGTTACTGTCATTCATATTCTCCCAGCTCAATGTAACAGTGATAGGTTTAGGTTACTGTCATTCATATTCACCCAGTTCAATGTAACTGTGATAGGTTTAGGTTACTGTCATTCATATTCTCCCAGCTCAATGTAACAGTGATAGGTTTAGGTTACTGTCATTCATATTCTCCCAGCTCAATGTAACAGTGATAGGTTTAGGTTACTGTCATTCATATTCTCCCAGCTCAATATAACAGTGATAGGTTTAGGTTACTGTCATTCATATTCACCCAGTTCAATGTAACAGTGACAGGTTTAGGTTACTGTCATTCATATTCACTCAGTTCAATGTAACAGTGACAGGTTTAGGTTACTGTCATTCATATTCCATTCACCCAGTTCAATGTAACAGTGACAGGTTTAGGTTACTGTCATTCATATTCCATTCACCTAGTTCAATGTAACAGTGATAGGTTTAGGTTACTGTCATTCATATTCACCCAGTTCAATGTAACTGTGATAGGTTTAGGTTACTGTCATTCATATTCTCCCAGCTCAATGTAACAGTGATAGGTTTAGGTTACTGTCATTCATATTCTCCCAGCTCAATGTAACAGTGATAGGTTTAGGTTACTGTCATTCATATTCACCCAGTTCAATGTAACTGTGATAGGTTTAGGTTACTGTCATTCATATTCTCCCAGCTCAATGTAACAGTGATAGGTTTAGGTTACTGTCATTCATATTCTCCCAGCTCAATGTAACAGTGATAGGTTTAGGTTACTGTCATTCATATTCTCCCAGCTCAATGTAACAGTGATAGGTTTAGGTTACTGTCATTCATATTCACCCAGTTCAATGTAACAGTAATAGGTTTAGGTTACTGTCATTCATATTCTCCCAGTTCAATGTAACAGTGATAGGTTTAGGTTACTGTCATTCATATTCACCCAGTTCAATGTAATAGTGACAGGTTTAGGTTACTGTCATTCATATTCTCCCAGTTCAATGTAACAGTAATAGGTTTAGGTTACTGTCATTCATATTCCATTCAGGCAGTTCAATGTAACAGTGATAGGTTTAGGTTACTGTCATTCATATTCACCCAGTTCAATGTAACAGTGATAAGTTTAGGTTACTGTCATTCATATTCACCCAGTTCAATGTAACAGTGATAGGTTTAGGTTACTGTCATTCATATTCCATCCACCCAGTTCAATGTAACAGTGATAGGTTTAGGTTACTGTCATTCATATTCACCCAGTTCAATGTAACAGTGATAGGTTTAGGTTACTGTCATTCATATTCACCCAGTTCAATGTAACAGTGATAGGTTTAGGTTACTGTCATTCATATTCACCCAGTTCAATGTAACAGTGACAGGTTTAGGTTACTGTCATTCATATTCCATCCACCCAGTTCAATGTAACAGTGATAGGTTTAGGTTACTGTCATTCATATTCACCCAGTTCAATGTAACAGTGATAGGTTTAGGTTACTGTCATTCATATTCTCCCAGCTCAATGTAACAGTGATAGGTTTAGGTTACTGTCATTCATATTCACCCAGTTCAATGTAACAGTGACAGGTTTAGGTTACTGTCATTCATATTCCATTCACCCAGTTCAATGTAACAGTGATAGGTTTAGGTTACTGTCATTCATATTCTCCCAGCTCAATGTAACAGTGATAGGTTTAGGTTACTGTCATTCATATTCACCCAGTTCAATGTAACAGTGACAGGTTTAGGTTACTGTCATTCATATTCCATTCACCCAGTTCAATGTAACAGTGACAGGTTTAGGTTACTGTCATTCATATTCCATTCACCCAGTTCAATGTAACAGTGATAGGTTTAGGTTACTGTCATTCATATTCACCCAGTTCAATGTAACTGTGATAGGTTTAGGTTACTGTCATTCATATTCTCCCAGCTCAATGTAACAGTGATAGGTTTAGGTTACTGTCATTCATATTCACCCAGTTCAATGTAACTGTGATAGGTTTAGGTTACTGTCATTCATATTCTCCCAGCTCAATGTAACAGTGATAGGTTTAGGTTACTGTCATTCATATTCTCCCAGCTCAATGTAACAGTGATAGGTTTAGGTTACTGTCATTCATATTCTCCCAGCTCAATATAACAGTGATAGGTTTAGGTTACTGTCATTCATATTCACCCAGTTCAATGTAACAGTGACAGGTTTAGGTTACTGTCATTCATATTCACTCAGTTCAATGTAACAGTGACAGGTTTAGGTTACTGTCATTCATATTCCATTCACCCAGTTCAATGTAACAGTGACAGGTTTAGGTTATGTCATTCATATTCACCCAGTTCAATGTAACTGTGATAGGTTTAGGTTACTGTCATTCATATTCTCCCAGCTCAATGTAACAGTGATAGGTTTAGGTTACTGTCATTCATATTCTCCCAGCTCAATGTAACAGTGATAGGTTTAGGTTACTGTCATTCATATTCTCCCAGCTCAATGTAACAGTGATAGGTTTAGGTTACTGTCATTCATATTCACCCAGTTCAATGTAACAGTAATAGGTTTAGGTTACTGTCATTCATATTCTCCCAGTTCAATGTAACAGTGATAGGTTTAGGTTACTGTCATTCATATTCACCCAGTTCAATGTAACAGTGACAGGTTTAGGTTACTGTCATTCATATTCTCCCAGTTCAATGTAACAGTAATAGGTTTAGGTTACTGTCATTCATATTCCATCCACCCAGTTCAATGTAACAGTGATAGGTTTAGGTTACTGTCATTCATATTCACCCAGTTCAATGTAACAGTGATAGGTTTAGGTTACTGTCATTCATATTCCATCCACCCAGTTCAATGTAACAGTGATAGGTTTAGGTTACTGTCATTCATATTCACCCAGTTCAATGTAACAGTGATAAGTTTAGGTTACTGTCATTCATATTCACCCAGTTCAATGTAACAGTGATAGGTTTAGGTTACTGTCATTCATATTCCATTCACCCAGTTCAATGTAACAGTGATAGGTTTAGGTTACTGTCATTCATATTCCATCCACCCAGTTCAATGTAACAGTGATAGGTTTAGGTTACTGTCATTCATATTCTCCCAGTTCAATGTAACAGTGATAGGTTTAGGTTACTGTCATTCATATTCACCCAGTTCAATGTAACAGTGACAGGTTTAGGTTACTGTCATTCATATTCCATCCACCCAGTTCAATGTAACAGTGATAGGTTTAGGTTACTGTCATTCATATTCACCCAGTTCAATGTAACAGTGATAGGTTTAGGTTACTGTCATTCATATTCTCCCAGCTCAATGTAACAGTGATAGGTTTAGGTTACTGTCATTCATATTCACCCAGTTCAATGTAACAGTGACAGGTTTAGGTTACTGTCATTCATATTCCATTCACCCAGTTCAATGTAACAGTGATAGGTTTAGGTTACTGTCATTCATATTCTCCCAGCTCAATGTAACAGTGATAGGTTTAGGTTACTGTCATTCATATTCACCCAGTTCAATGTAACAGTGACAGGTTTAGGTTACTGTCATTCATATTCCATTCACCCAGTTCAATGTAACAGTGACAGGTTTAGGTTACTGTCATTCATATTCCATTCACCCAGTTCAATGTAACAGTGATAGGTTTAGGTTACTGTCATTCATATTCACCCAGTTCAATGTAACTGTGATAGGTTTAGGTTACTGTCATTCATATTCTCCCAGCTCAATGTAACAGTGATAGGTTTAGGTTACTGTCATTCATATTCACCCAGTTCAATGTAACTGTGATAGGTTTAGGTTACTGTCATTCATATTCTCCCAGCTCAATGTAACAGTGATAGGTTTAGGTTACTGTCATTCATATTCTCCCAGCTCAATGTAACAGTGATAGGTTTAGGTTACTGTCATTCATATTCTCCCAGCTCAATATAACAGTGATAGGTTTAGGTTACTGTCATTCATATTCACCCAGTTCAATGTAACAGTGACAGGTTTAGGTTACTGTCATTCATATTCTCCCAGCTCAATGTAACAGTGATAGGTTTAGGTTACTGTCATTCATATTCACCCAGTTCAATGTGACAGGTTTAGGTTACTGTCATTCATATTCACCCAGTTCAATGTAACAGTGATAGGTTTAGGTTACTGTCATTCATATTCTCCCAGCTCAATGTAACAGTGATAGGTTTAGGTTACTGTCATTCATATTCACCCAGTTCAATGTAACAGTGATAGGTTTAGGTTACTGTCATTCATATTCACCCAGTTCAATGTAACAGTGATAGGTTTAGGTTACTGTCATTCATATTCTCCCAGCTCAATGTAACAGTGATAGGTTTAGGTTACTGTCATTCATATTCTCCCAGCTCAATGTAACAGTGACAGGTTTAGGTTACTGTCATTCATATTCTCCCAGTTCAATGTAACAGTGATAGGTTTAGGTTACTGTCATTCATATTCTCCCAGTTCAATGTAACAGTGATAGGTTTAGGTTACTGTCATTCATATTCTCCCAGCTCAATGTAACAGTGATAGGTTTAGGTTACTCTCATTCATATTCACCCAGTTCAATGTAACAGTGATAGGTTTAGGTTACTGTCATTCATATTCACCCAGTTCAATGTAACAGTGACAGGTTTAGGTTACTGTCATTCATATTCCATCCACCCAGTTCAATGTAACAGTGATAGGTTTAGGTTACTGTCATTCATATTCTCCCAGCTCAATGTAACAGTGATAGGTTTAGGTTACTGTCATTCATATTCTCCCAGCTCAATGTAACAGTGATAGGTTTAGGTTACTGTCATTCATATTCTCCCAGTTCAATGTAACAGTGATAGGTTTAGGTTACTGTCATTCATATTCACCCAGTTCAATGTAACAGTGATAAGTTTAGGTTACTGTCATTCATATTCACCCAGTTCAATGTAACAGTGATAGGTTTAGGTTACTGTCATTCATATTCTCCCAGTTCAATGTAACAGTGATAGGTTTAGGTTACTGTCATTCATATTCCATTCAGGCAGTTCAATGTAACAGTAATAGGTTTAGGTTACTGTCATTCATATTCCATTCAGGCAGTTCAATGTAACAGTAATAGGTTTAGGTTACTGTCATTCATATTCCATTCAGGCAGTTCAATGTAACAGTGATAGGTTTAGGTTACTGTCATTCATATTCCATTCACCCAGTTCAATGTAACAGTGATAGGTTTAGGTTACTGTCATTCATATTCCATTCACCCAGTTCAATGTAACAGTGATAGGTTTAGGTTACTGTCATTCATATTCACCCAGTTCAATGTAACAGTGATAAGTTTAGGTTACTGTCATTCATATTCACCCAGTTCAATGTAACAGTGATAGGTTTAGGTTACTGTCATTCATATTCTCCCAGTTCAATGGAACAGTGATAGGTTTAGGTTACTGTCATTCATATTCCATTCACCCAGTTCAATGTAACAGTGATAGGTTTAGGTTACTGTCATTCATATTCCATTCACCCAGTTCAATGTAACAGTGATAGGTTTAGGTTACTGTCATTCATATTCACCCAGTTCAATGTAACAGTGATAGGTTTAGGTTACTGTCATTCATATTCACCCAGTTCAATGTAACAGTGACAGGTTTAGGTTACTGTCATTCATATTCCATCCACCCAGTTCAATGTAACAGTGATAGGTTTAGGTTACTGTCATTCATATTCACCTAGTTCAATGTAACAGTGATAGGTTTAGGTTACTGTCATTCATATTCTCCCAGCTCAATGTAACAGTGATAGGTTTAGGTTACTGTCATTCATATTCACCCAGTTCAATGTAACAGTGACAGGTTTAGGTTACTGTCATTCATATTCCATTCACCCAGTTCAATGTAACAGTGATAGGTTTAGGTTACTGTCATTCATATTCTCCCAGCTCAATGTAACAGTGATAGGTTTAGGTTACTGTCATTCATATTCACCCAGTTCAATGTAACAGTGACAGGTTTAGGTTACTGTCATTCATATTCCATTCACCCAGTTCAATGTAACAGTGACAGGTTTAGGTTACTGTCATTCATATTCCATTCACCTAGTTCAATGTAACAGTGATAGGTTTAGGTTACTGTCATTCATATTCACCCAGTTCAATGTAACTGTGATAGGTTTAGGTTACTGTCATTCATATTCTCCCAGCTCAATGTAACAGTGATAGGTTTAGGTTACTGTCATTCATATTCACCCAGTTCAATGTAACTGTGATAGGTTTAGGTTACTGTCATTCATATTCTCCCAGCTCAATGTAACAGTGATAGGTTTAGGTTACTGTCATTCATATTCTCCCAGCTCAATGTAACAGTGATAGGTTTAGGTTACTGTCATTCATATTCTCCCAGCTCAATGTAACAGTGATAGGTTTAGGTTACTGTCATTCATATTCACCCAGTTCAATGTAACAGTGACAGATTTAGGTTACTGTCATTCATATTCCATTCACCCAGTTCAATGTAACAGTGATAGGTTTAGGTTACTGTCATTCATATTCTCCCAGCTCAATGTAACAGTGATAGGTTTAGGTTACTGTCATTCATATTCTCCCAGCTCAATGTAACAGTGATAGGTTTAGGTTACTGTCATTCATATTCACCCAGTTCAATGTAACAGTAATAGGTTTAGGTTACTGTCATTCATATTCTCCCAGTTCAATGTAACAGTGATAGGTTTAGGTTACTGTCATTCATATTCACCCAGTTCAATGTAACAGTGACAGGTTTAGGTTACTGTCATTCATATTCTCCCAGTTCAATGTAACAGTAATAGGTTTAGGTTACTGTCATTCATATTCCATCCACCCAGTTCAATGTAACAGTGATAGGTTTAGGTTACTGTCATTCATATTCCATCCACCCAGTTCAATGTAACAGTGATAAGTTTAGGTTACTGTCATTCATATTCACCCAGTTCAATGTAACAGTGATAGGTTTAGGTTACTGTCATTCATATTCACCCAGTTCAATGTAACAGTGACAGGTTTAGGTTACTGTCATTCATATTCTCCCAGTGCAATGTAACAGTGATAGGTTTAGGTTACTGTCATTCATATTCCATCCACCCAGTTCAATGTAACAGTGATAGGTTTAGGTTACTGTCATTCATATTCACCCAGTTCAATGTAACAGTGACAGGTTTAGGTTACTGTCATTCATATTCTCCCAGTGCAATGTAACAGTGATAGGTTTAGGTTACTGTCATTCATATTCTCCCAGTGCAATGTAACAGTGATAGGTTTAGGTTACTGTCATTCATATTCCATCCACCCAGTTCAATGTAACAGTGATAGGTTTAGGTTACTGTCATTCATATTCTCCCAGCTCAATGTAACAGTGATAGGTTTAGGTTACTGTCATTCATATTCACCCAGTTCAATGTAACAGTGACAGGTTTAGGTTACTGTCATTCATATTCCATTCACCCAGTTCAATGTAACAGTGATAGGTTTAGGTTACTGTCATTCATATTCTCCCAGCTCAATGTAACAGTGATAGGTTTAGGTTACTGTCATTCATATTCACCCAGTTCAATGTAACAGTGACAGGTTTAGGTTACTGTCATTCATATTCCATTCACCCAGTTCAATGTAACAGTGACAGGTTTAGGTTACTGTCATTCATATTCCATTCACCCAGTTCAATGTAACAGTGATAGGTTTAGGTTACTGTCATTCATATTCACCCAGTTCAATGTAACTGTGATAGGTTTAGGTTACTGTCATTCATATTCTCCCAGCTCAATGTAACAGTGATAGGTTTAGGTTACTGTCATTCATATTCACCCAGTTCAATGTAACTGTGATAGGTTTAGGTTACTGTCATTCATATTCTCCCAGCTCAATGTAACAGTGATAGGTTTAGGTTACTGTCATTCATATTCTCCCAGCTCAATGTAACAGTGATAGGTTTAGGTTACTGTCATTCATATTCTCCCAGCTCAATATAACAGTGATAGGTTTAGGTTACTGTCATTCATATTCACCCAGTTCAATGTAACAGTGACAGGTTTAGGTTACTGTCATTCATATTCTCCCAGCTCAATGTAACAGTGATAGGTTTAGGTTACTGTCATTCATATTCACCCAGTTCAATGTGACAGGTTTAGGTTACTGTCATTCATATTCACCCAGTTCAATGTAACAGTGATAGGTTTAGGTTACTGTCATTCATATTCTCCCAGCTCAATGTAACAGTGATAGGTTTAGGTTACTGTCATTCATATTCACCCAGTTCAATGTAACAGTGATAGGTTTAGGTTACTGTCATTCATATTCACCCAGTTCAATGTAACAGTGATAGGTTTAGGTTACTGTCATTCATATTCTCCCAGCTCAATGTAACAGTGATAGGTTTAGGTTACTGTCATTCATATTCTCCCAGCTCAATGTAACAGTGACAGGTTTAGGTTACTGTCATTCATATTCTCCCAGTTCAATGTAACAGTGATAGGTTTAGGTTACTGTCATTCATATTCTCCCAGCTCAATGTAACAGTGATAGGTTTAGGTTACTGTCATTCATATTCACCCAGTTCAATGTAACAGTGATAGGTTTAGGTTACTGTCATTCATATTCACCCAGTTCAATGTAACAGTGATAGGTTTAGGTTACTGTCATTCATATTCACCCAGTTCAATGTAACAGTGACAGGTTTAGGTTACTGTCATTCATATTCCATCCACCCAGTTCAATGTAACAGTGATAGGTTTAGGTTACTGTCATTCATATTCTCCCAGCTCAATGTAACAGTGATAGGTTTAGGTTACTGTCATTCATATTCTCCCAGCTCAATGTAACAGTGATAGGTTTAGGTTACTGTCATTCATATTCTCCCAGTTCAATGTAACAGTGATAGGTTTAGGTTACTGTCATTCATATTCCATCCACCCAGTTCAATGTAACAGTGATAGGTTTAGGTTACTGTCATTCATATTCTCCCAGCTCAATGTAACAGTGATAGGTTTAGGTTACTGTCATTCATATTCTCCCAGTTCAATGTAACAGTGATAGGTTTAGGTTACTGTCATTCATATTCCATTCAGGCAGTTCAATGTAACAGTAATAGGTTTAGGTTACTGTCATTCATATTCCATTCAGGCAGTTCAATGTAACAGTGATAGGTTTAGGTTACTGTCATTCATATTCCATTCACCCAGTTCAATGTAACAGTGATAGGTTTAGGTTACTGTCATTCATATTCCATTCACCCAGTTCAATGTAACAGTGATAGGTTTAGGTTACTGTCATTCATATTCCATCCACCCAGTTCAATGTAACAGTGATAAGTTTAGGTTACTGTCATTCATATTCACCCAGTTCAATGTAACAGTGATAGGTTTAGGTTACTGTCATTCATATTCTCCCAGTTCAATGGAACAGTGATAGGTTTAGGTTACTGTCATTCATATTCCATTCACCCAGTTCAATGTAACAGTGATAGGTTTAGGTTACTGTCATTCATATTCCATTCACCCAGTTCAATGTAACAGTGATAGGTTTAGGTTACTGTCATTCATATTCACCCAGTTCAATGTAACAGTGATAGGTTTAGGTTACTGTCATTCATATTCACCCAGTTCAATGTAACAGTGACAGGTTTAGGTTACTGTCATTCATATTCTCCCAGTTCAATGTAACAGTGATAGGTTTAGGTTACTGTCATTCATATTCTCCCAGCTCAATGTAACAGTGATAGGTTTAGGTTACTGTCATTCATATTCACCCAGTTCAATGTAACAGTGATAGGTTTAGGTTACTGTCATTCATATTCACCCAGTTCAATGTAACAGTGATAGGTTTAGGTTACTGTCATTCATATTCACCCAGTTCAATGTAACAGTGACAGGTTTAGGTTACTGTCATTCATATTCCATCCACCCAGTTCAATGTAACAGTGATAGGTTTAGGTTACTGTCATTCATATTCTCCCAGCTCAATGTAACAGTGATAGGTTTAGGTTACTGTCATTCATATTCTCCCAGCTCAATGTAACAGTGATAGGTTTAGGTTACTGTCATTCATATTCTCCCAGTTCAATGTAACAGTGATAGGTTTAGGTTACTGTCATTCATATTCCATCCACCCAGTTCAATGTAACAGTGATAGGTTTAGGTTACTGTCATTCATATTCTCCCAGCTCAATGTAACAGTGATAGGTTTAGGTTACTGTCATTCATATTCTCCCAGTTCAATGTAACAGTGATAGGTTTAGGTTACTGTCATTCATATTCCATTCAGGCAGTTCAATGTAACAGTAATAGGTTTAGGTTACTGTCATTCATATTCCATTCAGGCAGTTCAATGTAACAGTGATAGGTTTAGGTTACTGTCATTCATATTCCATTCACCCAGTTCAATGTAACAGTGATAGGTTTAGGTTACTGTCATTCATATTCCATTCACCCAGTTCAATGTAACAGTGATAGGTTTAGGTTACTGTCATTCATATTCCATCCACCCAGTTCAATGTAACAGTGATAAGTTTAGGTTACTGTCATTCATATTCACCCAGTTCAATGTAACAGTGATAGGTTTAGGTTACTGTCATTCATATTCTCCCAGTTCAATGGAACAGTGATAGGTTTAGGTTACTGTCATTCATATTCCATTCACCCAGTTCAATGTAACAGTGATAGGTTTAGGTTACTGTCATTCATATTCCATTCACCCAGTTCAATGTAACAGTGATAGGTTTAGGTTACTGTCATTCATATTCACCCAGTTCAATGTAACAGTGATAGGTTTAGGTTACTGTCATTCATATTCACCCAGTTCAATGTAACAGTGATAGGTTTAGGTTACTGTCATTCATATTCCATCCACCCAGTTCAATGTAACAGTGATAGGTTTAGGTTACTGTCATTCATATTCACCCAGTTCAATGTAACAGTGATAGGTTTAGGTTACTGTCATTCATATTCTCCCAGCTCAATGTAACAGTGATAGGTTTAGGTTACTGTCATTCATATTCACCCAGTTCAATGTAACAGTGACAGGTTTAGGTTACTGTCATTCATATTCCATTCACCCAGTTCAATGTAACAGTGATAGGTTTAGGTTACTGTCATTCATATTCTCCCAGCTCAATGTAACAGTGATAGGTTTAGGTTACTGTCATTCATATTCACCCAGTTCAATGTAACAGTGACAGGTTTAGGTTACTGTCATTCATATTCCATTCACCCAGTTCAATGTAACAGTGACAGGTTTAGGTTACTGTCATTCATATTCCATTCACCTAGTTCAATGTAACAGTGATAGGTTTAGGTTACTGTCATTCATATTCACCCAGTTCAATGTAACTGTGATAGGTTTAGGTTACTGTCATTCATATTCTCCCAGCTCAATGTAACAGTGATAGGTTTAGGTTACTGTCATTCATATTCACCCAGTTCAATGTGACAGGTTTAGGTTACTGTCATTCATATTCAAGTTCAATGTAACAGTGATAGGTTTAGGTTACTGTCATTCATATTCTCCCAGCTCAATGTAACAGTGACAGGTTTAGGTTACTGTCATTCATATTCTCCCAGTTCAATGTAACAGTGATAGGTTTAGGTTACTGTCATTCATATTCTCCCAGTTCAATGTAACAGTGATAGGTTTAGGTTACTGTCATTCATATTCTCCCAGCTCAATGTAACAGTGATAGGTTTAGGTTACTGTCATTCATATTCTCCCAGCTCAATGTAACAGTGATAGGTTTAGGTTACTCTCATTCATATTCTCCCAGTTCAATGTAACAGTGATAGGTTTAGGTTACTGTCATTCATATTCTCCCAGCTCAATGTAACAGTGATAGGTTTAGGTTACTGTCATTCATATTCACCCAGTTCAATGTAACAGTGATAGGTTTAGGTTACTGTCATTCATATTCACCCAGTTCAATGTAACAGTGATAGGTTTAGGTTACTGTCATTCATATTCACCCAGTTCAATGTAACAGTGACAGGTTTAGGTTACTGTCATTCATATTCCATCCACCCAGTTCAATGTAACAGTGATAGGTTTAGGTTACTGTCATTCATATTCTCCCAGTTCAATGTAACAGTGATAGGTTTAGGTTACTGTCATTCATATTCTCCCAGCTCAATGTAACAGTGATAGGTTTAGGTTACTGTCATTCATATTCTCCCAGTTCAATGTAACAGTGATAGGTTTAGGTTACTGTCATTCATATTCCATCCACCCAGTTCAATGTAACAGTGATAGGTTTAGGTTACTGTCATTCATATTCTCCCAGCTCAATGTAACAGTGATAGGTTTAGGTTACTGTCATTCATATTTCCCAGTTCAATGTAACAGTGATAGGTTTAGGTTACTGTCATTCATATTCCATTCAGGCAGTTCAATGTAACAGTGATAGGTTTAGGTTACTGTCATTCATATTCCATTCAGGCAGTTCAATGTAACAGTGATAGGTTTAGGTTACTGTCATTCATATTCCATTCACCCAGTTCAATGTAACAGTGATAGGTTTAGGTTACTGTCATTCATATTCCATTCACCCAGTTCAATGTAACAGTGATAGGTTTAGGTTACTGTCATTCATATTCCATCCACCCAGTTCAATGTAACAGTGATAAGTTTAGGTTACTGTCATTCATATTCACCCAGTTCAATGTAACAGTGATAGGTTTAGGTTACTGTCATTCATATTCTCCCAGTTCAATGGAACAGTGATAGGTTTAGGTTACTGTCATTCATATTCCATTCACCCAGTTCAATGTAACAGTGATAGGTTTAGGTTACTGTCATTCATATTCCATTCACCCAGTTCAATGTAACAGTGATAGGTTTAGGTTACTGTCATTCATATTCACCCAGTTCAATGTAACAGTGATAGGTTTAGGTTACTGTCATTCATATTCACCCAGTTCAATGTAACAGTGACAGGTTTAGGTTACTGTCATTCATATTCTCCCAGTTCAATGTAACAGTGATAGGTTTAGGTTACTGTCATTCATATTCTCCCAGCTCAATGTAACAGTGATAGGTTTAGGTTACTGTCATTCATATTCACCCAGTTCAATGTAACAGTGATAGGTTTAGGTTACTGTCATTCATATTCACCCAGTTCAATGTAACAGTGATAGGTTTAGGTTACTGTCATTCATATTCACCCAGTTCAATGTAACAGTGACAGGTTTAGGTTACTGTCATTCATATTCCATCCACCCAGTTCAATGTAACAGTGATAGGTTTAGGTTACTGTCATTCATATTCTCCCAGCTCAATGTAACAGTGATAGGTTTAGGTTACTGTCATTCATATTCTCCCAGCTCAATGTAACAGTGATAGGTTTAGGTTACTGTCATTCATATTCTCCCAGTTCAATGTAACAGTGATAGGTTTAGGTTACTGTCATTCATATTCCATCCACCCAGTTCAATGTAACAGTGATAGGTTTAGGTTACTGTCATTCATATTCTCCCAGCTCAATGTAACAGTGATAGGTTTAGGTTACTGTCATTCATATTCTCCCAGTTCAATGTAACAGTGATAGGTTTAGGTTACTGTCATTCATATTCCATTCAGGCAGTTCAATGTAACAGTAATAGGTTTAGGTTACTGTCATTCATATTCCATTCAGGCAGTTCAATGTAACAGTGATAGGTTTAGGTTACTGTCATTCATATTCCATTCACCCAGTTCAATGTAACAGTGATAGGTTTAGGTTACTGTCATTCATATTCCATTCACCCAGTTCAATGTAACAGTGATAGGTTTAGGTTACTGTCATTCATATTCCATCCACCCAGTTCAATGTAACAGTGATAAGTTTAGGTTACTGTCATTCATATTCACCCAGTTCAATGTAACAGTGATAGGTTTAGGTTACTGTCATTCATATTCTCCCAGTTCAATGGAACAGTGATAGGTTTAGGTTACTGTCATTCATATTCCATTCACCCAGTTCAATGTAACAGTGATAGGTTTAGGTTACTGTCATTCATATTCCATTCACCCAGTTCAATGTAACAGTGATAGGTTTAGGTTACTGTCATTCATATTCACCCAGTTCAATGTAACAGTGATAGGTTTAGGTTACTGTCATTCATATTCACCCAGTTCAATGTAACAGTGACAGGTTTAGGTTACTGTCATTCATATTCCATCCACCCAGTTCAATGTAACAGTGATAGGTTTAGGTTACTGTCATTCATATTCACCTAGTTCAATGTAACAGTGATAGGTTTAGGTTACTGTCATTCATATTCTCCCAGCTCAATGTAACAGTGATAGGTTTAGGTTACTGTCATTCATATTCACCCAGTTCAATGTAACAGTGACAGGTTTAGGTTACTGTCATTCATATTCCATTCACCCAGTTCAATGTAACAGTGATAGGTTTAGGTTACTGTCATTCATATTCTCCCAGCTCAATGTAACAGTGATAGGTTTAGGTTACTGTCATTCATATTCACCCAGTTCAATGTAACAGTGACAGGTTTAGGTTACTGTCATTCATATTCCATTCACCCAGTTCAATGTAACAGTGACAGGTTTAGGTTACTGTCATTCATATTCCATTCACCTAGTTCAATGTAACAGTGATAGGTTTAGGTTACTGTCATTCATATTCACCCAGTTCAATGTAACTGTGATAGGTTTAGGTTACTGTCATTCATATTCTCCCAGCTCAATGTAACAGTGATAGGTTTAGGTTACTGTCATTCATATTCACCCAGTTCAATGTAACAGTGATAGGTTTAGGTTACTGTCATTCATATTCTCCCAGCTCAATGTAACAGTGATAGGTTTAGGTTACTGTCATTCATATTCACCCAGCTCAATGTAACAGTGATAGGTTTAGGTTACTGTCATTCATATTCTCCCAGCTCAATGTAACAGTGATAGGTTTAGGTTACTGTCATTCATATTCACCCAGTTCAATGTAACAGTGATAGGTTTAGGTTACTGTCATTCATATTCACCCAGTTCAATGTAACAGTGATAGGTTTAGGTTACTGTCATTCATATTCTCCCAGTTCAATGTAACAGTGATAGGTTTAGGTTACTGTCATTCATATTCTCACCCAGTTCAATGTAACAGTGATAGGTTTAGGTTACTGTCATTCATATTCCATTCACCCAGTTCAATGTAACAGTGATAGGTTTAGGTTACTGTCATTCATATTACCCAGTTCAATGTAACAGTGATAGGTTTAGGTTACTGTCATTCATATTCACCCAGTTCAATGTAACAGTGACAGGTTTAGGTTACTGTCATTCATATTCTCCCAGTTCAATGTAACAGTGATAGGTTTAGGTTACTGTCATTCATATTCTCCCAGTTCAATGTAACAGTGATAGGTTTAGGTTACTGTCATTCATATTCACCCAGTTCAATGTAACAGTGATAGGTTTAGGTTACTGTCATTCATATTCTCCCAGTTCAATGTAACAGTGATAGGTTTAGGTTACTGTCATTCATATTCACCCAGTTCAATGTAACAGTGACAGGTTTAGGTTACTGTCATTCATATTCCATCCACCCAGTTCAATGTAACAGTGATAGGTTTAGGTTACTGTCATTCATATTCTCCCAGCTCAATGTAACAGTGATAGGTTTAGGTTACTGTCATTCATATTCTCCCAGCTCAATGTAACAGTGATAGGTTTAGGTTACTGTCATTCATATTCTCCCAGTTCAATGTAACAGTGATAGGTTTAGGTTACTGTCATTCATATTCCATCCACCCAGTTCAATGTAACAGTGATAGGTTTAGGTTACTGTCATTCATATTCTCCCAGCTCAATGTAACAGTAATAGGTTTAGGTTACTGTCATTCATATTCTCCCAGCTCAATGTAACAGTGATAGGTTTAGGTTACTGTCATTCATATTCCATTCAGGCAGTTCAATGTAACAGTGATAGGTTTAGGTTACTGTCATTCATATTCCATTCAGGCAGTTCAATGTAACAGTGATAGGTTTAGGTTACTGTCATTCATATTCCATCCACCCAGTTCAATGTAACAGTGATAGGTTTAGGTTACTGTCATTCATATTCTCCCAGTTCAATGTAACAGTGATAGGTTTAGGTTACTGTCATTCATATTCCATCCACCCAGTTCAATGTAACAGTGATAGGTTTAGGTTACTGTCATTCATATTCACCCAGTTCAATGTAACAGTGATAGGTTTAGGTTACTGTCATTCATATTCTCCCAGTTCAATGGAACAGTGATAGGTTTAGGTTACTGTCATTCATATTCCATTCACCCAGTTCAATGTAACAGTGATAGGTTTAGGTTACTGTCATTCATATTCCATTCACCCAGTTCAATGTAACAGTGATAGGTTTAGGTTACTGTCATTCATATTCACCCAGTTCAATGTAACAGTGATAGGTTTAGGTTACTGTCATTCATATTCACCCAGTTCAATGTAACAGTGACAGGTTTAGGTTACTGTCATTCATATTCCATCCACCCAGTTCAATGTAACAGTGATAGGTTTAGGTTACTGTCATTCATATTCACCTAGTTCAATGTAACAGTGATAGGTTTAGGTTACTGTCATTCATATTCTCCCAGCTCAATGTAACAGTGATAGGTTTAGGTTACTGTCATTCATATTCACCCAGTTCAATGTAACAGTGACAGGTTTAGGTTACTGTCATTCATATTCCATTCACCCAGTTCAATGTAACAGTGATAGGTTTAGGTTACTGTCATTCATATTCTCCCAGCTCAATGTAACAGTGATAGGTTTAGGTTACTGTCATTCATATTCACCCAGTTCAATGTAACAGTGACAGGTTTAGGTTACTGTCATTCATATTCCATTCACCCAGTTCAATGTAACAGTGACAGGTTTAGGTTACTGTCATTCATATTCCATTCACCTAGTTCAATGTAACAGTGATAGGTTTAGGTTACTGTCATTCATATTCACCCAGTTCAATGTAACTGTGATAGGTTTAGGTTACTGTCATTCATATTCTCCCAGCTCAATGTAACAGTGATAGGTTTAGGTTACTGTCATTCATATTCACCCAGTTCAATGTAACTGTGATAGGTTTAGGTTACTGTCATTCATATTCTCCCAGCTCAATGTAACAGTGATAGGTTTAGGTTACTGTCATTCATATTCTCCCAGCTCAATGTAACAGTGATAGGTTTAGGTTACTGTCATTCATATTCTCCCAGCTCAATGTAACAGTGATAGGTTTAGGTTACTGTCATTCATATTCCATCACCCAGTTCAATGTAACAGTGATAAGTTTAGGTTACTGTCATTCATATTCACCCAGTTCAATGTAACAGTGATAGGTTTAGGTTACTGTCATTCATATTCACCCAGTTCAATGTAACAGTGACAGGTTTAGGTTACTGTCATTCATATTCTCCCAGTTCAATGTAACAGTGATAGGTTTAGGTTACTGTCATTCATATTCCATCCACCCAGTTCAATGTAACAGTGATAGGTTTAGGTTACTGTCATTCATATTCACCCAGTTCAATGTAACAGTGACAGGTTTAGGTTACTGTCATTCATATTCTCCCAGTTAATTGTACCATGATAAGTTTAGGTTACTGTCATTCATATTCTCCCAGGTCAATGTAACAGTGATAGGTTTAGGTTACTGTCATTCATAATTCACCCAGTTCAATGTAACAGTGACAGGTTTAGGTTACTGTCATTCATATTCTCCCAGCTCAATGTAACAGTGATAGGTTTAGGTTACTGTCATTCATATTCACCCAGTTCAATGTAACAGTGACAGGTTTAGGTTACTGTCATTCATATTCCATTCACCCAGTTCAATGTAACAGTGATAGGTTTAGGTTACTGTCATTCATATTCTCCCAGCTCAATGTAACAGTGATAGGTTTAGGTTACTGTCATTCATATTCACCCAGTTCAATGTAACAGTGACAGGTTTAGGTTACTGTCATTCATATTCCATTCACCCAGTTCAATGTAACAGTGACAGGTTTAGGTTACTGTCATTCATATTCCATTCACCCAGTTCAATGTAACAGTGATAGGTTTAGGTTACTGTCATTCATATTCACCCAGTTCAATGTAACTGTGATAGGTTTAGGTTACTGTCATTCATATTCTCCCAGCTCAATGTAACAGTGATAGGTTTAGGTTACTGTCATTCATATTCACCCAGTTCAATGTAACTGTGATAGGTTTAGGTTACTGTCATTCATATTCTCCCAGCTCAATGTAACAGTGATAGGTTTAGGTTACTGTCATTCATATTCTCCCAGCTCAATGTAACAGTGATAGGTTTAGGTTACTGTCATTCATATTCTCCCAGCTCAATATAACAGTGATAGGTTTAGGTTACTGTCATTCATATTCACCCAGTTCAATGTAACAGTGACAGGTTTAGGTTACTGTCATTCATATTCTCCCATTCAATGTAACAGTGATAGGTTTAGGTTACTGTCATTCATATTCACCCAGTTCAATGTGACAGGTTTAGGTTACATATTCACCCAGTTCAATGTAACAGTGATAGGTTTAGGGTTTGATAGGTTTAGGTTACTGTCATTCATATTCTCCCAGTTCAATGTAACAGTGATAGGTTTAGGTTACTGTCATTCATATTCACCCAGTTCAATGTAACAGTGATAGGTTTAGGTTACTGTCATTCATATTCCCCCAGTTCAATGTAACAGTGATAGGTTTAGGTTACTGTCATTCATATTCTCCCAGCTCAATGTAACAGTGATAGGTTTAGGTTACTGTCATTCATATTCACCCAGTTCAATGTAACAGTGATAGGTTTAGGTTACTGTCATTCATATTCTCCCAGCTCAATGTAACAGTGATAGGTTTAGGTTACTGTCATTCATATTCACCCAGTTCAATGTAACAGTGATAGGTTTAGGTTACTGTCATTCATATTCACCCAGTTCAATGTAACAGTGATAGGTTTAGGTTACTGTCATTCATATTCACCCAGTTCAATGTAACAGTGACAGGTTTAGGTTACTGTCATTCATATTCCATCCACCCAGTTCAATGTAACAGTGATAGGTTTAGGTTACTGTCATTCATATTCTCCCAGCTCAATGTAACAGTGATAGGTTTAGGTTACTGTCATTCATATTCTCCCAGCTCAATGTAACAGTGATAGGTTTAGGTTACTGTCATTCATATTCTCCCAGTTCAATGTAACAGTGATAGGTTTAGGTTACTGTCATTCATATTCCATCCACCCAGTTCAATGTAACAGTGATAGGTTTAGGTTACTGTCATTCATATTCTCCCAGCTCAATGTAACAGTGATAGGTTTAGGTTACTGTCATTCATATTCTCCCAGTTCAATGTAACAGTGATAGGTTTAGGTTACTGTCATTCATATTCCATTCAGGCAGTTCAATGTAACAGTGATAGGTTTAGGTTACTGTCATTCATATTCCATTCAGGCAGTTCAATGTAACAGTGATAGGTTTAGGTTACTGTCATTCATATTCCATTCACCCAGTTCAATGTAACAGTGATAGGTTTAGGTTACTGTCATTCATATTCCATTCACCCAGTTCAATGTAACAGTGATAGGTTTAGGTTACTGTCATTCATATTCCATCCACCCAGTTCAATGTAACAGTGATAGGTTTAGGTTACTGTCATTCATATTCACCCAGTTCAATGTAACAGTGATAGGTTTAGGTTACTGTCATTCATATTCACCCAGTTCAATGTAACAGTGATAGGTTTAGGTTACTGTCATTCATATTCACCCAGTTCAATGTAACAGTGACAGGTTTAGGTTACTGTCATTCATATTCTCCCAGCTCAATGTAACAGTGATAGGTTTAGGTTACTGTCATTCATATTCTCCCAGCTCAATGTAACAGTGATAGGTTTAGGTTACTGTCATTCATATTCACCCAGTTCAATGTAACAGTGATAGGTTTAGGTTACTGTCATTCATATTCACCCAGTTCAATGTAACAGTGATAGGTTTAGGTTACTGTCATTCATATTCACCCAGTTCAATGTAACAGTGACAGGTTTAGGTTACTGTCATTCATATTCCATCCACCCAGTTCAATGTAACAGTGATAGGTTTAGGTTACTGTCATTCATATTCTCCCAGCTCAATGTAACAGTGATAGGTTTAGGTTACTGTCATTCATATTCTCCCAGCTCAATGTAACAGTGATAGGTTTAGGTTACTGTCATTCATATTCTCCCAGTTCAATGTAACAGTGATAGGTTTAGGTTACTGTCATTCATATTCCATCCACCCAGTTCAATGTAACAGTGATAGGTTTAGGTTACTGTCATTTATTCTCCCAGCTCAATGTAACAGTGATAGGTTTAGGTTACTGTCATTCATATTCTCCCAGTTCAATGTAACAGTGATAGGTTTAGGTTACTGTCATTCATATTCATTCCAGTTCAATGTAACAGTGATAGGTTTAGGTTACTGTCATTCATATTCCATTCAGGCAGTTCAATGTAACAGTGATAGGTTTAGGTTACTGTCATTCATATTCCATTCACCCAGTTCAATGTAACAGTGATAGGTTTAGGTTACTGTCATTCATATTCCATCCACCCAGTTCAATGTAACAGTGATAGGTTTAGGTTACTGTCATTCATATTCACCCAGTTCAATGTAACAGTGATAAGTTTAGGTTACTGTCATTCATATTCACCCAGTTCAATGTAACAGTGATAGGTTTAGGTTACTGTCATTCATATTCTCCCAGTTCAATGTAACAGTGATAGGTTTAGGTTACTGTCATTCATATTCCATTCACCCAGTTCAATGTAACAGTGATAGGTTTAGGTTACTGTCATTCATATTCCATTCATCCAGTTCAATGTAACAGTGATAGGTTTAGGATACTGTCATTCATATTCATCCAGTTCAATGTAACAGTGATAGGTTTAGGATACTGTCATTCATATTCATCCAGTTCAATGTAACAGTGATAGGTTTAGGTTACTGTCATTCATATTCCATTCATCCAGTTCAATGTAACAGTGATAGGTTTAGGATACTGTCATTCATATTCACCTAGTTCAATGTAACAGTGATAGGTTTAGGTTACTGTCATTCATATTCTCCCAGCTCAATGTAACAGTGATAGGTTTAGGTTACTGTCATTCATATTCACCCAGTTCAATGTAACAGTGACAGGTTTAGGTTACTGTCATTCATATTCCATTCACCCAGTTCAATGTAACAGTGATAGGTTTAGGTTACTGTCATTCATATTCTCCCAGCTCAATGTAACAGTGATAGGTTTAGGTTACTGTCATTCATATTCACCCAGTTCAATGTAACAGTGACAGGTTTAGGTTACTGTCATTCATATTCCATTCACCCAGTTCAATGTAACAGTGACAGGTTTAGGTTACTGTCATTCATATTCCATTCACCTAGTTCAATGTAACAGTGATAGGTTTAGGTTACTGTCATTCATATTCACCCAGTTCAATGTAACTGTGATAGGTTTAGGTTACTGTCATTCATATTCTCCCAGCTCAATGTAACAGTGATAGGTTTAGGTTACTGTCATTCATATTCACCCAGTTCAATGTAATGTGACAGGTTTAGGTTACTGTCATTCATATTCACCCAGTTCAATGTAACAGTGATAGGCTTAGGTTACTGTCATTCATATTCTCCCAGCTCAATGTAACAGTGATAGGTTTAGGTTACTGTCATTCATATTCACCCAGTTCAATGTAACAGTGATAGGTTTAGGTTACTGTCATTCATATTCACCCAGTTCAATGTAACAGTGATAGGTTTAGGTTACTGTCATTCATATTCTCCCAGCTCAATGTAACAGTGATAGGTTTAGGTTACTGTCATTCATATTCTCCCAGCTCAATGTAACAGTGACAGGTTTAGGTTACTGTCATTCATATTCTCCCAGTTCAATGTAACAGTGATAGGTTTAGGTTACTGTCATTCATATTCTCCCAGCTCAATGTAACAGTGATAGGTTTAGGTTACTGTCATTCATATTCACCCAGTTCAATGTAACAGTGATAGGTTTAGGTTACTGTCATTCATATTCACCCAGTTCAATGTAACAGTGATAGGTTTAGGTTACTGTCATTCATATTCACCCAGTTCAATGTAACAGTGACAGGTTTAGGTTACTGTCATTCATATTCCATCACCCAGTTCAATGTAACAGTGATAGGTTTAGGTTACTGTCATTCATATTCTCCCAGCTCAATGTAACAGTGATAGGTTTAGGTTACTGTCATTCATATTCTCCCAGCTCAATGTAACAGTGATAGGTTTAGGTTACTGTCATTCATATTCTCCCAGTTCAATGTAACAGTGATAGGTTTAGGTTACTGTCATTCATATTCATCCACCCAGTTCAATGTAACAGTGATAGGTTTAGGTTACTGTCATTCATATTCTCCCAGCTCAATGTAACAGTGATAGGTTTAGGTTACTGTCATTCATATTTCCCAGTTCAATGTAACAGTGATAGGTTTAGGTTACTGTCATTCATATTCCATTCAGGCAGTTCAATGTAACAGTAATAGGTTTAGGTTACTGTCATTCATATTCCATTCCCAGTTCAATGTAACAGTGATAGGTTTAGGTTACTGTCATTCATATTCCATTCACCCAGTTCAATGTAACAGTGATAGGTTTAGGTTACTGTCATTCATATTCCATTCACCCAGTTCAATGTAACAGTGATAGGTTTAGGTTACTGTCATTCATATTCCATCCACCCAGTTCAATGTAACAGTGATAAGTTTAGGTTACTGTCATTCATATTCACCCAGTTCAATGTAACAGTGATAGGTTTAGGTTACTGTCATTCATATTCTCCCAGTTCAATGGAACAGTGATAGGTTTAGGTTACTGTCATTCATATTCCATTCACCCAGTTCAATGTAACAGTGATAGGTTTAGGTTACTGTCATTCATATTCCATTCACCCAGTTCAATGTAACAGTGATAGGTTTAGGTTACTGTCATTCATATTCACCCAGTTCAATGTAACAGTGATAGGTTTAGGTTACTGTCATTCATATTCACCCAGTTCAATGTAACAGTGACAGGTTTAGGTTACTGTCATTCATATTCTCCCAGTTCAATGTAACAGTGATAGGTTTAGGTTACTGTCATTCATATTCTCCCAGCTCAATGTAACAGTGATAGGTTTAGGTTACTGTCATTCATATTCACCCAGTTCAATGTAACAGTGATAGGTTTAGGTTACTGTCATTCATATTCACCCAGTTCAATGTAACAGTGATAGGTTTAGGTTACTGTCATTCATATTCACCCAGTTCAATGTAACAGTGACAGGTTTAGGTTACTGTCATTCATATTCCATCCACCCAGTTCAATGTAACAGTGATAGGTTTAGGTTACTGTCATTCATATTCTCCCAGCTCAATGTAACAGTGATAGGTTTAGGTTACTGTCATTCATATTCTCCCAGCTCAATGTAACAGTGATAGGTTTAGGTTACTGTCATTCATATTCTCCCAGTTCAATGTAACAGTGATAGGTTTAGGTTACTGTCATTCATATTCCATCCACCCAGTTCAATGTAACAGTGATAGGTTTAGGTTACTGTCATTCATATTCTCCCAGCTCAATGTAACAGTGATAGGTTTAGGTTACTGTCATTCATATTCTCCCAGTTCAATGTAACAGTGATAGGTTTAGGTTACTGTCATTCATATTCCATTCAGGCAGTTCAATGTAACAGTAATAGGTTTAGGTTACTGTCATTCATATTCCATTCAGGCAGTTCAATGTAACAGTGATAGGTTTAGGTTACTGTCATTCATATTCCATTCACCCAGTTCAATGTAACAGTGATAGGTTTAGGTTACTGTCATTCATATTCCATTCACCCAGTTCAATGTAACAGTGATAGGTTTAGGTTACTGTCATTCATATTCCATTCACCCAGTTCAATGTAACAGTGATAGGTTTAGGTTACTGTCATTCATATTCACCCAGTTCAATGTAACAGTGATAGGTTTAGGTTACTGTCATTCATATTCACCCAGTTCAATGTAACAGTGATAGGTTTAGGTTACTGTCATTCATATTCCATTCACCCAGTTCAATGTAACAGTGATAGGTTTAGGTTACTGTCATTCATATTCCATTCACCCAGTTCAATGTAACAGTGATAGGTTTAGGTTACTGTCATTCATATTCACCCAGTTCAATGTAACAGTGATAGGTTTAGGTTACTGTCATTCATATTCATCCAGTTCAATGTAACAGTGATAGGTTTAGGTTACTGTCATTCATATTCCATCCACCCAGTTCAATGTAACAGTGATAGGTTTAGGTTACTGTCATTCATATTCACCTAGTTCAATGTAACAGTGATAGGTTTAGGTTACTGTCATTCATATTCTCCCAGCTCAATGTAACAGTGATAGGTTTAGGTTACTGTCATTCATATTCACCCAGTTCAATGTAACAGTGACAGGTTTAGGTTACTGTCATTCATATTCCATTCACCCAGTTCAATGTAACAGTGATAGGTTTAGGTTACTGTCATTCATATTCTCCCAGCTCAATGTAACAGTGATAGGTTTAGGTTACTGTCATTCATATTCACCCAGTTCAATGTAACAGTGACAGGTTTAGGTTACTGTCATTCATATTCCATTCACCCAGTTCAATGTAACAGTGACAGGTTTAGGTTACTGTCATTCATATTCCATTCACCTAGTTCAATGTAACAGTGATAGGTTTAGGTTACTGTCATTCATATTCACCCAGTTCAATGTAACTGTGATAGGTTTAGGTTACTGTCATTCATATTCTCCCAGCTCAATGTAACAGTGATAGGTTTAGGTTACTGTCATTCATATTCTCCCAGCTCAATGTAACAGTGATAGGTTTAGGTTACTGTCATTCATATTCTCCCAGCTCAATGTAACAGTGATAGGTTTAGGTTACTGTCATTCATATTCACCCAGTTCAATGTAACAGTGACAGGTTTAGGTTACTGTCATTCATATTCTCCCAGCTCAATGTAACAGTGATAGGTTTAGGTTACTGTCATTCATATTCACCCAGTTCAATGTAACAGTGACAGGTTTAGGTTACTGTCATTCATATTCCATTCACCCAGTTCAATGTAACAGTGATAGGTTTAGGTTACTCTCATTCATATTCACCCATTTCAATGTAACAGTGACAGGTTTAGGTTACTGTCATTCATATTCCATTCACCCAGTTCAATGTAACTGTGATAGGTTTAGGTTACTGTCATTCATATTCACCCAGTTCAATGTAACAGTGATAGGTTTAGGTTACTGTCATTCATATTCTCCCAGCTCAATGTAACAGTGATAGGTTTAGGTTACTGTCATTCATATTCACCCAGCTCAATGTAACAGTGATAGGTTTAGGTTACTGTCATTCATATTCCATTCACCCAGTTCAATGTAACAGTGATAGGTTTAGGTTACTGTCATTCATATTCTCCCAGCTCAATGTAACAGTGATAGGTTTAGGTTACTGTCATTCATATTCACCCAGTTCAATGTAACAGTGACAGGTTTAGGTTACTGTCATTCATATTCCATTCACCCAGTTCAATGTAACAGTGACAGGTTTAGGTTACTGTCATTCATATTCCATTCACCTAGTTCAATGTAACAGTGATAGGTTTAGGTTACTGTCATTCATATTCACCCAGTTCAATGTAACTGTGATAGGTTTAGGTTACTGTCATTCATATTCTCCCAGCTCAATGTAACAGTGATAGGTTTAGGTTACTGTCATTCATATTCACCCAGTTCAATGTAACTGTGATAGGTTTAGGTTACTGTCATTCATATTCTCCCAGCTCAATGTAACAGTGATAGGTTTAGGTTACTGTCATTCATATTCTCCCAGCTCAATGTAACAGTGATAGGTTTAGGTTACTGTCATTCATATTCTCCCAGCTCAATGTAACAGTGATAGGTTTAGGTTACTGTCATTCATATTCACCCAGTTCAATGTAACAGTGACAGATTTAGGTTACTGTCATTCATATTCCATTCACCCAGTTCAATGTAACAGTGATAGGTTTAGGTTACTGTCATTCATATTCTCCCAGCTCAATGTAACAGTGATAGGTTTAGGTTACTGTCATTCATATTCTCCCAGCTCAATGTAACAGTGATAGGTTTAGGTTACTGTCATTCATATTCACCCAGTTCAATGTAACAGTGACAGGTTTAGGTTACTGTCATTCATATTCTCCCAGTTCAATGTAACAGTAATAGGTTTAGGTTACTGTCATTCATATTCCATCCACCCAGTTCAATGTAACAGTGATAAGTTTAGGTTACTGTCATTCATATTCACCCAGTTCAATGTAACAGTGATAGGTTTAGGTTACTGTCATTCATATTCCATCCACCCAGTTCAATGTAACAGTGATAGGTTTAGGTTACTGTCATTCATATTCACCCAGTTCAATGTAACAGTGACAGGTTTAGGTTACTGTCATTCATATTCTCCCAGTGCAATGTAACAGTGATAGGTTTAGGTTACTGTCATTCATATTCCATCCACCCAGTTCAATGTAACAGTGATAGGTTTAGGTTACTGTCATTCATATTCACCCAGTTCAATGTAACAGTGACAGGTTTAGGTTACTGTCATTCATATTCTCCCAGTGCAATGTAACAGTGACAGGTTTAGGTTACTGTCATTCATATTCACCCAGTTCAATGTAACAGTGACAGGTTTAGGTTACTGTCATTCATATTCCATCCACCCAGTTCAATGTAACAGTGATAGGTTTAGGTTACTGTCATTCATATTCTCCCAGCTCAATGTAACAGTGATAGGTTTAGGTTACTGTCATTCATATTCACCCAGTTCAATGTAACAGTGACAGGTTTAGGTTACTGTCATTCATATTCCATTCACCCAGTTCAATGTAACAGTGACAGGTTTAGGTTACTGTCATTCATATTCCATTCACCCAGTTCAATGTAACAGTGATAGGTTTAGGTTACTGTCATTCATATTCACCCAGTTCAATGTGACAGGTTTAGGTTACTGTCATTCATATTCACCCAGTTCAATGTAACAGTGATAGGTTTAGGTTACTGTCATTCATATTCTCCCAGCTCAATGTAACAGTGATAGGTTTAGGTTACTGTCATTCATATTCTCCCAGTTCAATGTAACAGTGATAGGTTTAGGTTACTGTCATTCATATTCACCCAGTTCAATGTAACAGTGACAGGTTTAGGTTACTGTCATTCATATTCCATCCACCCAGTTCAATGTAACAGTGATAGGTTTAGGTTACTGTCATTCATATTCACCAGTTCAATGTAACAGTGATAGGTTTAGGTTACTGTCATTCATATTCTCCCAGCTCAATGTAACAGTGATAGGTTTAGGTTACTGTCATTCATATTCACCCAGTTCAATGTAACAGTGACAGGTTTAGGTTACTGTCATTCATATTCCATTCACCCAGTTCAATGTAACAGTGATAGGTTTAGGTTACTGTCATTCATATTCTCCCAGCTCAATGTAACAGTGATAGGTTTAGGTTACTGTCATTCATATTCACCCAGTTCAATGTAACAGTGACAGGTTTAGGTTACTGTCATTCATATTCCATTCACCCAGTTCAATGTAACAGTGACAGGTTTAGGTTACTGTCATTCATATTCCATTCACCCAGTTCAATGTAACAGTGATAGGTTTAGGTTACTGTCATTCATATTCACCCAGTTCAATGTAACAGTGATAGGTTTAGGTTACTGTCATTCATATTCTCCCAGCTCAATGTAACAGTGATAGGTTTAGGTTACTGTCATTCATATTCACCCAGTTCAATGTAACAGTGATAGGTTTAGGTTACTGTCATTCATATTCTCCCAGCTCAATGTAACAGTGATAGGTTTAGGTTACTGTCATTCATATTCACCCAGCTCAATGTAACAGTGATAGGTTTAGGTTACTGTCATTCATATTCTCCCAGCTCAATGTAACAGTGATAGGTTTAGGTTACTGTCATTCATATTCACCCAGTTCAATGTAACAGTGACAGGTTTAGGTTACTGTCATTCATATTCCATTCACCCAGTTCAATGTAACAGTGATAGGTTTAGGTTACTGTCATTCATATTCCATTCACCCAGCTCAATGTAACAGTGATAGGTTTAGGTTACTGTCATTCATATTCTCCCAGCTCAATGTAACAGTGATAGGTTTAGGTTACTGTCATTCATATTCACCCAGTTCAATGTGACAGTGACAGGTTTAGGTTACTGTCATTCATATTCTCCCAGTTCAATGTAACAGTAATAGGTTTAGGTTACTGTCATTCATATTCCATCCACCCAGTTCAATGTAACAGTGATAAGTTTAGGTTACTGTCATTCATATTCACCCAGTTCAATGTAACAGTGATAGGTTTAGGTTACTGTCATTCATATTCCATCCACCCAGTTCAATGTAACAGTGATAGGTTTAGGTTACTGTCATTCATATTCACCCAGTTCAATGTAACAGTGACAGGTTTAGGTTACTGTCATTCATATTCTCCCAGTGCAATGTAACAGTGACAGGTTTAGGTTACTGTCATTCATATTCACCCAGTTCAATGTAACAGTGACAGGTTTAGGTTACTGTCATTCATATTCCATCCACCCAGTTCAATGTAACAGTGATAGGTTTAGGTTACTGTCATTCATATTCTCCCAGCTCAATGTAACAGTGATAGGTTTAGGTTACTGTCATTCATATTCACCCAGTTCAATGTAACAGTGACAGGTTTAGGTTACTGTCATTCATATTCCATTCACCCAGTTCAATGTAACAGTGACAGGTTTAGGTTACTGTCATTCATATTCCATTCACCCAGTTCAATGTAACAGTGATAGGTTTAGGTTACTGTCATTCATATTCACCCAGTTCAATGTGACAGGTTTAGGTTACTGTCATTCATATTCACCCAGTTCAATGTAACAGTGACAGGTTTAGGTTACTGTCATTCATATTCCATTCACCCAGTTCAATGTAACAGTGATAGGTTTAGGTTACTCTCATTCATATTCACCCATTTCAATGTAACAGTGACAGGTTTAGGTTACTGTCATTCATATTCCATTCACCCAGTTCAATGTAACTGTGATAGGTTTAGGTTACTGTCATTCATATTCACCCAGTTCAATGTAACAGTGATAGGTTTAGGTTACTGTCATTCATATTCTCCCAGCTCAATGTAACAGTGATAGGTTTAGGTTACTGTCATTCATATTCTCCCAGCTCAATGTAACAGTGATAGGTTTAGGTTACTGTCATTCATATTCCATTCACCCAGTTCAATGTAACAGGTTACTGTCATTCATATTCACCCAGTTCAATGTAACAGTGACAGGTTTAGGTTACTGTCATTCATATTCTCCCAGTTCAATGTAACAGTAATAGGTTTAGGTTACTGTCATTCATATTCCATCCACCCAGTTCAATGTAACAGTGATAAGTTTAGGTTACTGTCATTCATATTCACCCAGTTCAATGTAACAGTGATAGGTTTAGGTTACTGTCATTCATATTCCATCCACCCAGTTCAATGTAACAGTGATAGGTTTAGGTTACTGTCATTCATATTCACCCAGTTCAATGTAACAGTGACAGGTTTAGGTTACTGTCATTCATATTCTCCCAGTGCAATGTAACAGTGATAGGTTTAGGTTACTGTCATTCATATTCCATCCACCCAGTTCAATGTAACAGTGATAGGTTTAGGTTACTGTCATTCATATTCACCCAGTTCAATGTAACAGTGACAGGTTTAGGTTACTGTCATTCATATTCTCCCAGTGCAATGTAACAGTGACAGGTTTAGGTTACTGTCATTCATATTCACCCAGTTCAATGTAACAGTGACAGGTTTAGGTTACTGTCATTCATATTCCATCCACCCAGTTCAATGTAACAGTGATAGGTTTAGGTTACTGTCATTCATATTCTCCCAGCTCAATGTAACAGTGATAGGTTTAGGTTACTGTCATTCATATTCACCCAGTTCAATGTAACAGTGACAGGTTTAGGTTACTGTCATTCATATTCCATTCACCCAGTTCAATGTAACAGTGACAGGTTTAGGTTACTGTCATTCATATTCCATTCACCCAGTTCAATGTAACAGTGATAGGTTTAGGTTACTGTCATTCATATTCACCCAGTTGACAGGTTACTGTCATTCATATTCAAGTTCAATGTAACAGTGATAGGTTTAGGTTACTGTCATTCATATTCTCCCAGCTCAATGTAACAGTGATAGGTTTAGGTTACTGTCATTCATATTCTCCCAGTTCAATGTAACAGTGATAGGTTTAGGTTACTGTCATTCATATTCACCCAGTTCAATGTAACAGTGACAGGTTTAGGTTACTGTCATTCATATTCCATCCACCCAGTTCAATGTAACAGTGATAGGTTTAGGTTACTGTCATTCATATTCACCTAGTTCAATGTAACAGTGATAGGTTTAGGTTACTGTCATTCATATTCTCCCAGCTCAATGTAACAGTGATAGGTTTAGGTTACTGTCATTCATATTCACCCAGTTCAATGTAACAGTGACAGGTTTAGGTTACTGTCATTCATATTCCATTCACCCAGTTCAATGTAACAGTGATAGGTTTAGGTTACTGTCATTCATATTCTCCCAGCTCAATGTAACAGTGATAGGTTTAGGTTACTGTCATTCATATTCACCCAGTTCAATGTAACAGTGACAGGTTTAGGTTACTGTCATTCATATTCCATTCACCCAGTTCAATGTAACAGTGACAGGTTTAGGTTACTGTCATTCATATTCCATTCACCTAGTTCAATGTAACAGTGATAGGTTTAGGTTACTGTCATTCATATTCACCCAGTTCAATGTAACTGTGATAGGTTTAGGTTACTGTCATTCATATTCTCCCAGCTCAATGTAACAGTGATAGGTTTAGGTTACTGTCATTCATATTCACCCAGTTCAATGTAACTGTGATAGGTTTAGGTTACTGTCATTCATATTCTCCCAGCTCAATGTAACAGTGATAGGTTTAGGTTACTGTCATTCATATTCTCCCAGCTCAATGTAACAGTGATAGGTTTAGGTTACTGTCATTCATATTCTCCCAGCTCAATGTAACAGTGATAGGTTTAGGTTACTGTCATTCATATTCACCCAGTTCAATGTAACAGTGACAGATTTAGGTTACTGTCATTCATATTCCATTCACCCAGTTCAATGTAACAGTGATAGGTTTAGGTTACTGTCATTCATATTCTCCCAGCTCAATGTAACAGTGATAGGTTTAGGTTACTGTCATTCATATTCTCCCAGCTCAATGTAACAGTGATAGGTTTAGGTTACTGTCATTCATATTCACCCAGTTCAATGTGACAGTGACAGGTTTAGGTTACTGTCATTCATATTCTCCCAGTTCAATGTAACAGTAATAGGTTTAGGTTACTGTCATTCATATTCCATCCACCCAGTTCAATGTAACAGTGATAAGTTTAGGTTACTGTCATTCATATTCACCCAGTTCAATGTAACAGTGATAGGTTTAGGTTACTGTCATTCATATTCCATCCACCCAGTTCAATGTAACAGTGATAGGTTTAGGTTACTGTCATTCATATTCACCCAGTTCAATGTAACAGTGACAGGTTTAGGTTACTGTCATTCATATTCTCCCAGTGCAATGTAACAGTGATAGGTTTAGGTTACTGTCATTCATATTCACCCAGTTCAATGTAACAGTGACAGGTTTAGGTTACTGTCATTCATATTCCATCCACCCAGTTCAATGTAACAGTGATAGGTTTAGGTTACTGTCATTCATATTCTCCCAGCTCAATGTAACAGTGATAGGTTTAGGTTACTGTCATTCATATTCACCCAGTTCAATGTAACAGTGACAGGTTTAGGTTACTGTCATTCATATTCCATTCACCCAGTTCAATGTAACAGTGACAGGTTTAGGTTACTGTCATTCATATTCCATTCACCCAGTTCAATGTAACAGTGATAGGTTTAGGTTACTGTCATTCATATTCACCCAGTTCAATGTGACAGGTTTAGGTTACTGTCATTCATATTCACCCAGTTCAATGTAACAGTGACAGGTTTAGGTTACTGTCATTCATATTCCATTCACCCAGTTCAATGTAACAGTGATAGGTTTAGGTTACTGTCATTCATATTCACCCAGTTCAATGTAACAGTGACAGGTTTAGGTTACTGTCATTCATATTCCATCCACCCAGTTCAATGTAACAGTGATAGGTTTAGGTTACTGTCATTCATATTCACCAGTTCAATGTAACAGTGATAGGTTTAGGTTACTGTCATTCATATTCTCCCAGCTCAATGTAACAGTGATAGGTTTAGGTTACTGTCATTCATATTCACCCAGTTCAATGTAACAGTGACAGGTTTAGGTTACTGTCATTCATATTCCATTCACCCAGTTCAATGTAACAGTGATAGGTTTAGGTTACTGTCATTCATATTCTCCCAGCTCAATGTAACAGTGATAGGTTTAGGTTACTGTCATTCATATTCACCCAGTTCAATGTAACAGTGACAGGTTTAGGTTACTGTCATTCATATTCCATTCACCCAGTTCAATGTAACAGTGACAGGTTTAGGTTACTGTCATTCATATTCCATTCACCTAGTTCAATGTAACAGTGATAGGTTTAGGTTACTGTCATTCATATTCACCCAGTTCAATGTAACTGTGATAGGTTTAGGTTACTGTCATTCATATTCTCCCAGCTCAATGTAACAGTGATAGGTTTAGGTTACTGTCATTCATATTCACCCAGTTCAATGTAACTGTGATAGGTTTAGGTTACTGTCATTCATATTCACCCAGTTCAATGTAACAGTGATAGGTTTAGGTTACTGTCATTCATATTCTCCCAGCTCAATGTAACAGTGATAGGTTTAGGTTACTGTCATTCATATTCTCCCAGCTCAATGTAACAGTGATAGGTTTAGGTTACTGTCATTCATATTCACCCAGTTCAATGTAACAGTGACAGATTTAGGTTACTGTCATTCATATTCCATTCACCCAGTTCAATGTAACAGTGATAGGTTTAGGTTACTGTCATTCATATTCCATTCACCCAGCTCAATGTAACAGTGATAGGTTTAGGTTACTGTCATTCATATTCTCCCAGCTCAATGTAACAGTGATAGGTTTAGGTTACTGTCATTCATATTCACCCAGTTCAATGTCAGGTTACTGTCATTCATATTCTCCCAGTTCAATGTAACAGTAATAGGTTTAGGTTACTGTCATTCATATTCCATCCACCCAGTTCAATGTAACAGTGATAAGTTTAGGTTACTGTCATTCATATTCACCCAGTTCAATGTAACAGTGATAGGTTTAGGTTACTGTCATTCATATTCCATCCACCCAGTTCAATGTAACAGTGATAGGTTTAGGTTACTGTCATTCATATTCACCCAGTTCAATGTAACAGTGACAGGTTTAGGTTACTGTCATTCATATTCTCCCAGTCAATGTAACAGTGATAGGTTTAGGTTACTGTCATTCATATTCCATCCACCCAGTTCAATGTAACAGTGATAGGTTTAGGTTACTGTCATTCATATTCACCCAGTTCAATGTAACAGTGACAGGTTTAGGTTACTGTCATTCATATTCTTGCAATGTAACCAGGTTACTGTCATTCATATTCACCCAGTTCAATGTAACAGTGACAGGTTTAGGTTACTGTCATTCATATTCCATCCACCCAGTTCAATGTAACAGTGATAGGTTTAGGTTACTGTCATTCATATTCTCCCAGCTCAATGTAACAGTGATAGGTTTAGGTTACTGTCATTCATATTCACCCAGTTCAATGTAACAGTGACAGGTTTAGGTTACTGTCATTCATATTCCATTCACCCAGTTCAATGTAACAGTGACAGGTTTAGGTTACTGTCATTCATATTCCATTCACCCAGTTCAATGTAACAGTGATAGGTTTAGGTTACTGTTCATTCATATTCCATTCATATTCACCCAGTTCAATGTAACAGTGATAGGTTTAGGTTACTGTCATTCATATTCTCCCAGTTCAATGTAACAGTGATAGGTTTAGGTTACTGTCATTCATATAGTTCAATGTAACAGTGATAGGTTTAGGTTACTGTCATTCATATTCACCCAGTTCAATGTAACAGTGATAGGTTTAGGTTACTGTCATTCATATTCACCCAGTTCAATGTAACAGTGACAGGTTTAGGTTACTGTCATTCATATTCTCCCAGTGCAATGTAACAGTGATAGGTTTAGGTTACTGTCATTCATATTCCATCCACCCAGTTCAATGTAACAGTGATAGGTTTAGGTTACTGTCATTCATATTCACCCAGTTCAATGTAACAGTGACAGGTTTAGGTTACTGTCATTCATATTCTCCCAGTGCAATGTAACAGTGACAGGTTTAGGTTACTGTCATTCATATTCACCCAGTTCAATGTAACAGTGACAGGTTTAGGTTACTGTCATTCATATTCCATCCACCCAGTTCAATGTAACAGTGATAGGTTTAGGTTACTGTCATTCATATTCTCCCAGCTCAATGTAACAGTGATAGGTTTAGGTTACTGTCATTCATATTCACCCAGTTCAATGTAACAGTGACAGGTTTAGGTTACTGTCATTCATATTCCATTCACCCAGTTCAATGTAACAGTGACAGGTTTAGGTTACTGTCATTCATATTCCATTCACCCAGTTCAATGTAACAGTGATAGGTTTAGGTTACTGTCATTCATATTCACCCAGTTCAATGTGACAGGTTTAGGTTACTGTCATTCATATTCACCCAGTTCAATGTAACAGTGACAGGTTTAGGTTACTGTCATTCATATTCCATTCACCCAGTTCAATGTAACAGTGATAGGTTTAGGTTACTGTCATTCATATTCACCCAGTTCAATGTAACAGTGACAGGTTTAGGTTACTGTCATTCATATTCCATCCACCCAGTTCAATGTAACAGTGATAGGTTTAGGTTACTGTCATTCATATTCACCTAGTTCAATGTAACAGTGATAGGTTTAGGTTACTGTCATTCATATTCTCCCAGCTCAATGTAACAGTGATAGGTTTAGGTTACTGTCATTCATATTCACCCAGTTCAATGTAACAGTGACAGGTTTAGGTTACTGTCATTCATATTCCATTCACCCAGTTCAATGTAACAGTGATAGGTTTAGGTTACTGTCATTCATATTCTCCCAGCTCAATGTAACAGTGATAGGTTTAGGTTACTGTCATTCATATTCACCCAGTTCAATGTAACAGTGACAGGTTTAGGTTACTGTCATTCATATTCCATTCACCCAGTTCAATGTAACAGTGACAGGTTTAGGTTACTGTCATTCATATTCCATTCACCTAGTTCAATGTAACAGTGATAGGTTTAGGTTACTGTCATTCATATTCACCCAGTTCAATGTAACTGTGATAGGTTTAGGTTACTGTCATTCATATTCTCCCAGCTCAATGTAACAGTGATAGGTTTAGGTTACTGTCATTCATATTCACCCAGTTCAATGTAACTGTGATAGGTTTAGGTTACTGTCATTCATATTCTCCCAGCTCAATGTAACAGTGATAGGTTTAGGTTACTGTCATTCATATTCTCCCAGCTCAATGTAACAGTGATAGGTTTAGGTTACTGTCATTCATATTCTCCCAGCTCAATGTAACAGTGATAGGTTTAGGTTACTGTCATTCATATTCACCCAGTTCAATGTAACAGTGACAGATTTAGGTTACTGTCATTCATATTCCATTCACCCAGTTCAATGTAACAGTGATAGGTTTAGGTTACTGTCATTCATATTCTCCCAGCTCAATGTAACAGTGATAGGTTTAGGTTACTGTCATTCATATTCTCCCAGCTCAATGTAACAGTGATAGGTTTAGGTTACTGTCATTCATATTCACCCAGTTCAATGTGACAGGTTTAGGTTACTGTCATTCATATTCTCCCAGTTCAATGTAACAGTAATAGGTTTAGGTTACTGTCATTCATATTCCATCCACCCAGTTCAATGTAACAGTGATAAGTTTAGGTTACTGTCATTCATATTCACCCAGTTCAATGTAACAGTGATAGGTTTAGGTTACTGTCATTCATATTCCATCCACCCAGTTCAATGTAACAGTGATAGGTTTAGGTTACTGTCATTCATATTCACCCAGTTCAATGTAACAGTGACAGGTTTAGGTTACTGTCATTCATATTCTCCCAGTGCAATGTAACAGTGATAGGTTTAGGTTACTGTCATTCATATTCCATCCACCCAGTTCAATGTAACAGTGATAGGTTTAGGTTACTGTCATTCATATTCACCCAGTTCAATGTAACAGTGACAGGTTTAGGTTACTGTCATTCATATTCTCCCAGTGCAATGTAACAGTGACAGGTTTAGGTTACTGTCATTCATATTCACCCAGTTCAATGTAACAGTGACAGGTTTAGGTTACTGTCATTCATATTCCATCCACCCAGTTCAATGTAACAGTGATAGGTTTAGGTTACTGTCATTCATATTCTCCCAGCTCAATGTAACAGTGATAGGTTTAGGTTACTGTCATTCATATTCACCCAGTTCAATGTAACAGTGACAGATTTAGGTTACTGTCATTCATATTCCATTCACCCAGTTCAATGTAACAGTGATAGGTTTAGGTTACTGTCATTCATATTCCATTCACCCAGTTCAATGTAACAGTGATAGGTTTAGGTTACTGTCATTCATATTCACCCAGTTCAATGTAACAGTGATAGGTTTAGGTTACTGTCATTCATATTCACCCAGTTCAATTCTGTCATTCATATTCACCCAGTTCAATGTAACAGTGATAGGTTTAGGTTACTGTCATTCATATTCTCCCAGCTCAATGTAACAGTGATAGGTTTAGGTTACTGTCATTCATATTCTCCCAGTTCAATGTAACAGTGATAGGTTTAGGTTACTGTCATTCATATTCACCCAGTTCAATGTAACAGTGATAGGTTTAGGTTACTGTCATTCATATTCACCCAGTTCAATGTAACAGTGATAGGTTTAGGTTACTGTCATTCATATTCTCCCAGCTCAATGTAACAGTGATAGGTTTAGGTTACTGTCATTCATATTCTCCCAGCTCAATGTAACAGTGATAGGTTTAGGTTACTGTCATTCATATTCACCCAGTTCAATGTAACAGTGATAGGTTTAGGTTACTGTCATTCATATTCTCCCAGCTCAATGTAACAGTGATAGGTTTAGGTTACTGTCATTCATATTCACCCAGTTCAATGTAACAGTGATAGGTTTAGGTTACTGTCATTCATATTCTCCCAGTTCAATGTAACAGTGATAGGTTTAGGTTACTGTCATTCATATTCTCCCAGCTCAATGTAACAGTGATAGGTTTAGGTTACTCTCATTCATATTCTCCCAGTTCAATGTAACAGTGATAGGTTTAGGTTACTGTCATTCATATTCTCCCAGCTCAATGTAACAGTGACAGATTCAGGCTATGCCATGATACTCAAATGTTCCCTATAACCATCATGAAGTTGCTACAACCTAGTGTGAGAGAGAGAGAGAGAAGAGCCCCAGTGTGTTCTGGGAGATGAGATGTTGTTTTACCCAGGAGTCTCCTCCATAATAATCTGAGCATGAAGGGTCTCACACACACACAATTTTTCCATATCCCCAGTAGGGTTTCTCTCTGGGAGATATGCAGCTCTACTTAACACCAGACAGACAGGTAAAATATGGTTCCTGTCACACACACACACACACACACACACACACACACACACACACACACACACACACACACACACACACACACACACACACACACACACACACACACACACACACACACACACACACACACACACACACACACACACACATGTTACTGTGGATCTATCTGCACAACATTAACTGATGTGGGATGTTACTGTGGATCTATCTGACAGGACACTGAGGAGGAGTTGGGACGTCAGGACACTGAGGAGGAGTTGGGACATTAAAACAGGACACTGAGGAGGAGTTGGGACATTAAAACAGGACACTGAGGAGGAGTTGGGACGTCAGGACACTGAGGAGGAGTTGGGACGTCAGGACACTGAGGAGGAGTTGGGACGTCAGGACACTGAGGAGGAGTTGGGACGTCAGGACACTGAGGAGGAGTTGGGACGTTAAAACAGGACACTGAGGAGCAGTTGGGACGTCAGGACACTGAGGAGGAGTTGGGACATTAAAACAGGACACTGAGGAGGAGTTGGGACGTCAGGACACTGAGGAGCAGTTGGGACGTCAGGACACTGAGGAGGAGTTGGGACGTCAGGACACTGAGGAGGAGTTGGGACGTCAGGACACTGAGGAGGAGTTGGGACGTCAGGACACTGAGGAGGAGTTGGGACGTCAGGACACTGAGGAGCAGTTGGGACATTAAAACAGGACACTGAGGAGGAGTTGGGACATTTGATGCAGGTAGGTCCAATGTTAGTTTGTAACATTTCTCTGCTGTTCGTGTCACTGTTTCTATAAGCAACAGAGACCATTAAAAATGTTATTTATCAGTCTACAGTGCATTCGGAAAGCATTCAGACCCCTTGACCTTTTTCATATGTTGTACGTTACAGCCTTTTTCGAAAATGTATTAAATCGTTTTCCCCCTCATCAATCTACACACAATACCCCATAATGACAAAGCAAAAACAGGTTTTTAGACATTTTTCCAAAGTATACAATAAAAAAAGATGCAATATCACATTTACATAAATATTTAGACCCTCAAATCAAATCAAATCAAATTTTATTTGTCACATACACATGGTTAGCAGATGTTAATGCGAGTGGTATGCGAAATGCTTGTGCTTCTAGTTCCGACAATGCAGTAATAACCAACAAGTAATCTAACTAACAATTCCAAAACTACTGTCTTATACACAGTGTAAGGGGATAAGGAACATGTACATAAGGACATATTAAAGCACCTTTGGCATGATTACAGCCTCGAGTCTTCTTGGGTATGACACTACAAGCTTGGCAGTGATTACAGCCTCGAGTCTTCTTGGGTATGACGCTACAAGCTTGGCAGTGATTACAGCCTCGAGTCTTCTTGGGTATGACGCTACAAGCTTGGCAGCGCTTACAGCCTCGAGTCTTCTTGGGTATGACGCTACAAGCTTGGCAGCGATTACAGCCTCGAGTCTTCTTGGGTATGACGCTACAAGCTTGGCAGCGATTACAGCCTCGAGTCTTCTTGGGTATGACGCTACAAGCTTGGTAGTGATTATTACAGCCTCGAGTCTTCTTGGGTATGACGCTACAAGCTTGGCAGTGATTATTACAGCCTCGAGTCTTCTTGGGTATGACGCTACAAGCTTGGCAGTGATTATTACAGCCTCGAGTCTTCTTGGGTATGACACTACAAGCTTGGCAGTGATTACAGCCTCGAGTCTTCTTGGGTATGACACTACAAGCTTGGCAGTGATTACAGCCTCGAGTCTTCTTGGGTATGACACTACAAGCTTGGCAGTGATTACAGCCTCGAGTCTTCTTGGGTATGACACTACAAGCTTGGCAGTGATTACAGCCTCGAGTCTTCTTGGGTATGACGCTACAAGCTTGGCAGTGATTACAGCCTCGAGTCTTCTTGGGTATGATGCTACAAGCTTGGCAGTGATTATTACAGCCTCCAGTCTTCTTGGGTATGACGCTACAAGCTTGGTAGTGATTACAGCCTCGAGTCTTCTTGGGTATGATGCTACAAGCTTGGTAGTGATTACAGCCTCGAGTCTTCTTGGGTATGACGCTACAAGCTTGGCAGTGATTATTACAGCCTCGAGTCTTCTTGGGTTTGACGCTACAAGCTTGGCAGTGATTATTACAGCCTCGAGTCTTCTTGGGTTTGACGCTACAAGCTTGGCACATGTATTTGGGGAGTTTCTCCCATTCTTCTCTGTAGATCAGTGTTGTTTAAGATGAGGGAGGACAATTATTTTTTTCATTAGCATGTGCTTATTTCTGTTGCAATATATTGGGGGACTGTCATTCATAATCCATCTCAATGTAACAGTGATTGGTTTAGGCTACGACATGATACTCAAATGTCCCCGAAACCATCATGAGGTTTCTACGACCTGAGCTATTCATGTATTTATTTCACCTTTATTTAACCAGGTATTTATATATATAACCCTTTATTTAACCAGGTATTTATATATATATAACCCTTTATTTAACCAGGTATTTATATATATAACCCTAACCCTTTATTTAACCAGGTATTTATATATATAACCCTAACCCTTTATTTAACCAGGTATTTATATATATATAACCCTTTATTTAACCAGGTATTTATATATATAACCCTAACCCTTTATTTAACCAGGTATCTATATATATATATAACCCTAACCCTTTATTTAACCAGGTATTTATATATATAACCCTAACCCTTTATTTAACCAGGTATTTATATATATATATAACCCTAACCCTTTATTTAACCAGGCATTTTATATATATAACCCTAACCCTTAATTTAACCAGGTATTTATATATATAACCCTAACCCTTTATTTAACCAGGTATTTATATATATATAACCCTAACCCTTTATTTAACCAGGTATTTATATATATTTTACCCTATCCCTTTATTTAACCAGTGTCGTGTCTTTGGCTATGCCGGATTAAGTGATATGACATGCTATTCTATAAAATAATTTATCCGTAATTAATATCACCCGATTGAGCTAATCATGTATATGTAATTAACTAGAGAGTCTGGCACCACAAAATAACATTTATAGAGTTATCTTCCGAATAAATTCTTAAAAGACCGAGTAATATTTTACATCAATAGCAGTCAATATCAATCGTCATCTTAATTCAGTCTCATCTGAAAGTTGTAAATTCTTGCACGAACCCTGGCTAACAATTTGAATCAGCAATACAAAATTGGGTTTAATTATTTATTTACTAAATACCTAACTAATCACACAGAATTACACATAAACATAATTAAAACATAACTTGATTACAAATTATGTCATAAAGGAAAACGTTCTAGCGGGTAGAACAGATATGACAGCTTGTTACACAAAAGAAAAGGGGCTGGGTTTGAGTGAAAGAGTGGGAAGACTGAGGGACAAAGGGAGAAGCTGTGCTATCGTAAATACAGTATCCTATGCATTCTAAATTACCGGCCATTTGGAAAAGGGAAATGCAATAAATATTTACTCTGAGCTGCGCTTCGGTAGGTTGGTGGTAGATGTAAGGCCGTGTTGCCAAACAGAGTCCTTTGAAGAATGTCTCTGGTTGTCAATTGGATACATTGTAGTAACGTCGTTGGGTGATAGATGGGATACTCTGTCTGTTCCTTACTAACCCTTGTTGCATCTGCTGTTGCTTACTCAACGGCTAGGAGGTATCACTTCTGTACTGAATAAGAGTTCAAAGTTCATACAATTCGCAACTAAAGCTCACGCTGATGTTGGCTTCGTTCTGTAGTTATTGGCTCGGGTGGTTGTTGTCCTTGATGATCTTTATGGCCTTCCTGTGACATCGGGTGGTGTAGATGTCCTGGAGGGCACCTGCCCCCGGTGATGCGTTGTGCAGACCTCACTACCCTCTGGAGAGCCTTACGGTTGTGGGCGGAGCAGTTGCCGTACCAGGCGGTGATACAGCCCGATAGGCTGCTCTCGATTGTGCATCTGTAGAAGTTTGTAAGTGCTTTTGGAGACAAGCCAAATTTCTTCAGCCTCCTGAGGTTGAAGAGGCCTTCTTCACTATGCTGTCTGTGTGGGTGGACCAATTCAGTTTGTCTGTGATGTGTACGCCGAGGAACTTAAAACTTACTACCCTCTCCACTACTGTTCCATCGATGTGGAAAGGGGGGTGTTCCCTCTGCTGTTTCCTGAAGTCCACAATCGTATCCTTAGTTTTGTTGACGTTGAGTGTGAGGTTATTTTCCTGACACCACACTCCGAGGGCCCCCACCTCCTCCCTGTAGGCCGTCTCGTCGTTGTTGGTAATCAAGCCTACCACTGTTGTGTCGTCCGCAAACTTGATGATTGAGTTGGAGACGTGCGTGGCCACGCAGTCGTGGGTGAACAGGGAGTACAGGAGACGGCTCAAAACGCACCCTTGTGGGGCCCCAGTGTTGAGGATCAGCGGGGTGGAGATGTTGTTGCCTACCCTCACCACCTGGGGGCGGCCCGTCAGGAAGTCCAGTACCCAGTTGCACAGGGCGGGGTCGACACCCAGGGTCTCGAGCTTGATGACGAGCTTAGAGGGCACTATGGTGTTAAATGCCGAGCTGTAGTCGATGAACAGCATTCTCACATAGGTATTCCTCTTGTCCAGATGGGTTAGGGCAGTGTGCAGTGTGGTTGAGATTGCATCGTCTGTGGACCTATTTGGGCGGTAAGCAAATTGGAGTGGGTCTAGGGTGTCAGGTAGGGTGGAGGTGATATGGTCCTTGACTAGTCTCTCAAAGCACTTCATGATGACAGAAGTGAGTGCTACGGGGCGGTAGTCGTTTAGCTCAGTTACCTTAGCTTTCTTGGGAACAGGAACAATGGTGGCCCTCTTGAAGCATGTGGGAACAACAGACTGGGATAGGGATTGATTGAATATGTCCGTAAACACACCAGCCATCTGGTCTTCGCATGCTCTGAGGGCGCCGCTGGGGATGCCGTCTGGGCCTGCAGCCTTGCGAGGGTTGACACGTTTAAATGTTTTCCTCACGTCGGCTGCAGTGCAGAAGAGTCCGCATGTTTTAGTTGCAGGCAGTGTCAGTGGCACTGTATTGTCCTCAAAGCGGGCAAAAAAGTTATTTAGTCTGCCTGGTAGCAAGACATCCTGGTCCGTGACGGTGCTGGTTTTCTTTTTGTAATCCGTGATTGACTGTAGACCCTGCCACATACCTCTTGTGTCTGAGCCGTTGAATTGAGATTCTACTTTGTCTCTATACTGACGCTTAGCTTGTTTGATTGCCTTGCGGAGGGAATAGTTACACTGTATTCGGTCATGTTTCCAGTCACCTTGCCCTGATTAAAAGCAGTGGTTCGTGCTTTCAGTTTCACACGAATGCTGCCATCAATCCACGGTTTCTGGTTAGGGAATGCTTTAATCTTTGCTATGGGAACGACATCTTCACGCACGTTCTAATGAACTCGCACACCGAATCAGCGTATTCGTCAATGTTGTCGTCTGACGCAATACGGAACATATCCCAGTCCACGTGATGGAAGCAGTCTTGGAGTGTGGAATCAGATTGGTCGGACCAGCGTTGAACAGACCTCAGCGCGGGAGCTTCTTGTTTTAGTTTCTGTCTGTAGGCAGGGATCAACAAAATGGAGTCGTGGTCAGCTTTTCCGAAAGGAGGGCGGGGCAGGGCCTTATATGCGTTGCGGAAGTTGGAATAGCAATGATCCAAGGTTTTTCCAGCCCTGGTTGCAAAATTGATATGCTGATAAAATTGAGGGAGTCTTGTTTTCAGATTAGCCTTGTTAAAATCCCCAGCTACAATGAATGCAGCCTCCGGATACACGGATTCCAGTTTGCAAAGAGTCAAATAAAGTTCGTTCAGAGCCATCGATGTGTCTGCTTGGGGGGGAATATATACGGCTGTGATTATAATTGAAGAGAATTCCCTTGGTAGATAATGCGGTCTACATTTGATTGTGAGGAATTCTAAATCAGGTGAACAGAAGGACTTGAGTTCCTGTATGTTGTTTTGGCCACACCACGTCACGTTAACCATAAAGCATACGCCCCCGCCCCTCTTCTTACCAGAAAGATGTTTGTTTCTGTCGGTGCGATGCGTGGAGAAACCAGCTGGCTGCACCGTCTCCGATAGCGTCTCTCCGAGCCCTTCTGAGACCATGTTTTCCCCTTTTTCCGGCTGGTGATCCAGTCCTGAGTGAAAGGCAGAACACAGGTTACGAAAGTCATCTGATGTCCCTCTGGTGAATGCTATGTTCAGTAGTTCCTCGACTGTATGTAATGAAACCTAAGATGACCTGGGGTACCAATGTAAGAAATAACACGTAAAAAAACAAAAAAACTGCATAGTTTCCTAGGAAAGCCATCTCTGTCTTGGCCATTATGGACAGGTTGGAGTCTGCGATTGAATGTGTGGAAGGTGTCTTTTATACAGGGAGTTCAAACAGGTGCAGTTAATACAGGTAATGAGTGGAGCCCTTCTCAGGTCTGTGAGTCTGACTTACAGAAGATCATGCAATAAAATGCTAATTTTACTTAAAAATCCAATGTTTTCTGGATTTTTGTTTTAGATTCCGTCTTTTGGGGTACAGCTACATGGCTGGAAAACCTGCAAAATCAGCATTCAAATACTTGTTCTCCTGGTCTGTGAAAGGCAGAACACATCTTTGGGGATCTCCGACACAAAAGAGAGGTTGAACAGGCTAGTAAAGTTGCAACAATTTCATATTTTTAGAAAGAGAGGGTCTATGAATGAAGGTTTACAGCATGATGGTGAGTCTGCACTAGCTGCTAGGGTTTTATCATTGTGTTCAGCAAGAGTTCTTTGGACAAATTGTTCCATTTGCTTCTGTTTAATAAGAAACGTTTTTCACCCCTGATCGACTAGCAGCTACATTTTTATTCCTTCTCACATCTATCTCTCACCTTTTCCTCTCCTTTTCCCTTCTTTATGGACTTCAATGCACAACACAGGCGAAAAAACCTTTCTAGGCCAAACGATCTCATAGCCGCTACACACAGCATTGTCACAGCATTGTCGTCATATTCAACATAAAGTTGTCATAATTACTGCCTGCGGTCCAAACACTTAAAAGACACACCCTGTCCACTCAGCCCTCAAATAAGTGGACACTTCTGATGGCGTATCATGATGTGTGATGAGTAGACACCTGCAGGGGAGGGGCGAAGGAGGCAGGAAGGATTTTAAATGGACCACCATTGGCCGGAAATTCGTCACTCGTTCATCCCGCGATGATTGTGTTTTCAGCCACCAGTAACTTGTGGGTGCTTTATATGTGCCCCAGTCAATTATGATTGCAAGTCTACATATATTAAATATATAATTATTAATTTACGCCTACTGTATGATAGCTAGCAAACGAATTAGCTAACGTTAGCCTGCCAAGCTGGAACTTCTGAAGAAGGAAAATGTTTTATTTCTACAATTTCCAAAAGATAACCAAACCAAAACGTGTTTGTGCCGTCATGTGCGTTAGGAGCACAATTTCCAAAAGATAACCAAACCAAAACGTGTTTGTGCCGTCATGTGCGTTAGGAGCACAATTTCAAAAGATAACCAAACCTGACGTGTTTTGCATTCATTTTTAGGAGCACAATTTCCAAATGTTAACTTCTCCAAAATGTGTTTTGCCGCATTTTGGCACAATTTCAAAAGATAACCAAACCAAAACGTGTTTGAATTATGGGAGTTTCAGGCCACGGATTTGAAAAATATACAAACCAAAACGTGGGCCTCATGCAAACTTCCCTTGCTTGGCTAATTATTTGGACCACCCTCCAAGATGGCGACGGGGATACCCCAAGGGAATAAGGCAATTATTTAAGATGGACAAGGGGGTGTCTTTTCAGTGTTTGGACCGCAGCCACTGTGTAAGTCTATGGAAGGGGTTGAGAACCATGAGCCTCCTAGGTTTGGTATTGAATCAATGTACACAGAGGAGGACGGAAGCTAGCAGGCTGTCCAGAAGCCACTCCTGCGTTGTCTTGGCTGTGTGCTTAGGGTCGTTGTCCTGTTGGAAGGTGATCCTTCACCCCAGTCTGACGTCCTGAGCGCTCTGGAGCAGGTTTTCATCAAGGTTCTCTCTGTACTTTGCTCTGTTCGTCTTTCCCTTCACGCTGACTAGTCTCCCAGTCCCTGCCGCTGAAAACATGAGCCCCACAGCATGCTGCCACCACCATGCTTCACAGAGGGGATGCTGGAAGCCACTCCAGCGTGATGCTGCCACCACCATGCTTCACCGTAGGGATGGTGCCTGGTTTCCTCCAGATGTGACGCTTGGCATTCAGGCCAAATAGTTATTGAGAATCTTGATTCTCATGGTCTGAGTCCATTAGGTTCCCTTTGGCAAACTCTGGGCTGTCATCCCTTTTACTGCATGATGCTGTCCACCACCATGCTTACCATAAAGGGTTGGGTTAGGGTTAACTCCAAGCGGGCTTCATGTGCCTTTTACTGAGGAGTGGCTTCTCTGGTCCACTTACCATAAAGGGTTAGGGTTAGGGTTAACTCCAAGCGGGCTTCATGTGCCTTTTACTGAGGAGTGGCTTCTTCTGGCCACTCTACCACAAAGGGTTAGGGTTAGGGTTAACTCCCAGTGGGTTATCATGTGCATTTTACTGAGGAGTGGCTTCGTCTGGCCACTCTACCATAAAGGCCTGATTGGTGGAGTACTGCAGAGATGGTTATCCTTCTGGAAGGTTCTCCCATCTCCACAGAGGAACTCCTTAGGAGCTCTATCAGAGAGACCACCAGTTCATTGCTTCCAAACGTCTTCCACTTAAGAATGATGGAGGCCACTGTGTTCTTGGGGAACTTCAGTGCTGCATACATTTTTGGTACCCTTCCCCAAATCTGTGCCTCGACATGGTCTTGTCTCGGAACTCTAAGGATAATTCCTTCAACCTCATGGCTTGGTTTTTGCCAAGCACTATTTACTGTGGGGCCTTATATAGACAGGTGTGTGCCTTTCCAAATCATGTCCAATCAGTAGAATTTACCATAGGTGGACGCCAATCAAGTTGTAGAAACATTTCAAGGAAGATCAATGGAAACAGGATGCGCCTGAGTTCAATTTCCAGTCTCATAGCAAAGGGTCTGAATACTTATGTAAATAAGGAATTTCTTTTGATATTTTTTATAAAATTTCTGAAATGTCTAAATACCTGTTTTCACTTTGTCTATTTGGGGTAGGGTGTGTATAGTTTGATGAGGATTTTTTATTTATTTAATCCATTTAGAATAAAGCTGTAATTTAACAAAATGTCAAAAAATCACGGAGTCTGAATACTTTCCAAATGCACTGTATAATTGTGTATGTGTGTGTGTGTGTGTGTGTGTGTGTGTGTGTGTGTGTGTGTGTGTGTGTGTGTGTGTGTGTGTGTGTGTGTGTGTGTGTGTGTGTGTGTGTGTGATGTGTGTGTGTGTGTGTGTGTGTGTGTGTGTGTGTGTGTGTGTGTGTGTGTGTGTGTGTGTGTGTGTGTGTGTGTGTGTGTGTGTGTGTGTGTGTGTGTGTGTGTATGTGTATGTGTGTGTGTGTGTGTGTGTGTGTGTGTGTGTGATGTGTACCACTGTGTGTGTGTGCTGTGTGTGTGTGTGTGTGTGTGTGTCTGACAGTGTGTGTAATGTGTGTGTGTGTGCACCCTATGTTTGTTTTTATGTTATGTTTGTGTGGTGTGTGTGTGTATGTGTGTTATTCTGTGTTTATTTGACACCACTGATTGCCTGGCTGATGGTGTTTCTCTGTGATCTGACAGCAGGTAATGTAATTCTGCACCCTATTTTATTTTTACCTTTATTTTACAAGTCAGTTAAGAACACATTCTTATTCTTATTTATTTAACCATTATTTAACCAGGAAGGGGTCATTGAGATTAAATGTATTTTTTTTGAACCCATTGAATTCACAAGAGTATAAAACAGCAAATTAAAAACATTGACAGGTCAGGGAATCAGCCTCAAAATCCTTCATCAGTGATTTAAAAACACCAATCAGGACAAGTTCTTCCAGTTTAAAAGTATTTTGTAAGGTGTTCCAAGACAATGGCGCAGAGTGCATAAAAGCCCTTTTACCAAATTCAATTTGGAACAGTTAGCAGGATAAAGTCCAGCGAACGAATAGAGTACCCACCACATTTCTGAACAATAAAAATGCACAAATAAAAAGGTAGTAAACCCAAAATAGCTTTGTAAATAAAAGTATACCAGTGACTGAGCCTACGAGAGACTAGAGAAGGCCAGCCAACCCTGGTATACAAAGTGCAGTGGTGCGTAAGGGTTTTGCAGTTTAAAATAAATCTCAAAGTGCCACGATAAAGAGTGTCAATTGATCTCAAACACTGAGCGGAAGCATTCATATATAAAATATCGCCATAGTCTAGTAAAGGCATAAATGTAGCTGATACTAGCATCCTTCTGGCTTCAAAAGAAAAACAGGCCTTATTCCTAAAATAAAATCCCAATATCAGCTTAAATTTTTTTGTAAATTGTTGAATATGCAATTTAAAAAAGAGGCCATCATCAATTAAAATTCCAAGATATTTATATGAGGTTACAACCTCTATCTCCTTGCCCTGGCAGGTAGTAATAGGTGAAAGGTTCAGAGGTCTATTTCTTCCATTAGAAAACACCATTAGTTTAGTTTTGTCAGTATTGAGGATAAGCTTCAATTCACACAAGGTATGTTGAACAGTATAAAAAGCAGTTTGCATGTTCTGGAAAGCTTTTGTAAGAGACGAGGCACAACAGTAAACAACAGTATCATCAGCTTAAAAATGAAGTTGTGCATTTTGCACATTTTTGTCTAAATAATTTATATAAATAGTGAATAAGAGAGGACCAAGTACAGAGCCTTGGGGCACACCATTCAAGACATACAATTTAACAGACATAAGCCCATCAAATTGAGTGCACTGCGTTCTATCAGACAGATAGTTAGCAAACCATGCAACTGCATGCTCCGAAAGACCTACACTCGACAATCTCTGCTTTAGTATAGCATGATCAACTGTATCAAAAGCCTTAGAAAGATCAATCAAAAGTGAGACACAGTGCTGTTTTTGTCAAGGGCTTCAGTGATATCATTTAAAACCTTCATGGCTGCATTGTGCATGCATTCTTCCTGAAGCCCGATTGGTACATTGATAAAATACAGTTAGAAAATAAAACTATTTTAGCTGTTCACTTACAAGGGTTTCAAGTATTTTCTATGACGGCCTAGGAACAGTGGGTTAACTGTTTTTGTTCAGGGGCAGAACAACAGATTTGTTCCTTGATCTCAGTGATTCGATCTTGCAACCTTTCAGTTACTAGTCCAACGCTCTAACCACTAGGCTGCCTATACAGCAATCTGTGTGCTGTGGCATAGCTTCGGTCCCGTAGCGCTGGTCCCGTATCTGGTCATTGATAAAATAGGTTAGCACCTGTAACAACTCTGGTTTAGCTGTTCACTTGCAAGGGTTTCGTAGTATTTTCTATAGCGGTCCCGGTAGGAGCGCCGGTCAGTAGCGGTCCCGTAGCGCCGGTTGTCCAGGGCAGCGGTCCAACAGATTTGTTCGGATCTCAGTGATTTGATCTTGCAGCCGGTTCAGCGCCGGTTACTAGTCCAACGCTCTAACCACTAGGCGGTCCCGTAGCGCAGTAGCGCCGGTCCTGTACAGCAATCCGTACTGGTGTGCTGTGGCATAGCGCCGGTCCCGTAGCGCTGGTCCCGTAGCTCTGGTCCGGTAGCGCCGGTCCCGTAGCACCTGTCCCGTAGCGCTGGTCCCGTAGCGCCGGTCCCGTAGCGCCCGGCACCTGTCGGTCCCGTAGCGCCGGTCCCGTAGCGGTCCGGTCCCGTAGCGCGCTGGTCCCGTAGCAGCGCTGGTCCCGTAGCTGCCGGTCCCAGGATTTTGCGCAATCTAAATAATGGTTCTACCATTTGGAGAAACCGATTTGATTCTGAGTTCGAACATATAAAGTTTGTCTGGGAAAACTATTTCAATTCACTTCACTCGTGCATAAACATAGAGGGAGGCTTCCTGGTGCTGGCACACGGTCAGAACTGAAGCAGATCAGACAATCTGGCAAGGTTGATATCAAGATTTTAATTTGGTAACATTGTCCATGAGATAATCGTAAAAGACTGAATCCGGTACAGTCTGCAAACGCCTAAAAGGAAGGTCCCGTAGCTGATAGGTAAGATGGAGGAGCACAGATACGCGCTGGTCCCGTAAGAGGGAGGAGCACAGTCCTGATAGGTAAGAGGGAGGAGCACAGATCCTGATAGGTAAGAGGGAGGAGCACAGATACGCTGATAGGTAAGAGGGAGGAGCACAGATACGCTGATAGGTAGGAGGGAGGAGCACAGATACCTTAGGTAAGAGGGAGGAGCACAGCCGCTGATAGGTCACAGATACGCTGATAGGGATCACAGATACGCTGCACTAGGTCACAGATACGCTGATAGGTAAGAGGGAGGAGCACAGATGCTGATAGGTAAGAGGGAGGAGCACAGATACGCTGATAGGTAAGAGGGAGGAGCACAGATAGCTGATAGGTAAGAGGGAGGAGCACAGATACGCTTGATAGGTAAGAGGGAGGAGCACAGATTGATTCTGATAGGTCACAGATACGCGATAGGTAAGAGGGAGGAGCACAGATACGCTGATAGGTAAGAGGGAGGAGCACAGATACGCTGATAGGTAAGAGGGAGGAGCACAGATACGCTGATAGGTAAGAGGGAGGAGCACAGATACGCTGATAGGTAGGAGGGAGGAGCACAGATATGCTGATAGGTAAGAGGGAGGAGCACAGATACGCTGATAGGTAAGAGGGAGGAGCACAGATACGCTGATAGGTAAGAGGGAGGAGCACAGATACGCTGATAGGTAAGAGGGAGGAGCACAGATACGCTGATAGGTAAGAGGGAGGACACCATCCATAACGCTCACTATCCACTATCCATACCTTCACTATCCATAACACCTTTATCAAAAACAATGTTAAGAAAACTCTGTCTGAACACACAGATAAAGACAGCGCTGATCTGGTTTGGGTTAGCTCCTGTGTGTGTGTGTGTGTGTGTGTGTGTGTGTGTGTGTGTGTGTGTGTGTGTGTGTGTGTGTGTGTGTGTGTGTGTGGAGGTGTGTGTACGCTGTGTGTGTGTAGGGTGGGTCCTGAGGTGATGTGTCGTCGGTCCTGTAGGCTGAATGATCTATTATCAGAAGCATGGCCTCCATCGTTAGCACAGTCTGCTGCACGACCTTCAGAGAGGTAAGACACATACAGACAGGGTTGGCAGGTACTTCCTAAATGGAATTGGTTACAGAGGTTACCTGTCCTAGCTAGTAATCAGTAATGTAACTTTTGGAATACTCAAAATCTGTAATCTGATTACATTCAGTTACTTTTAGATTACTTTCCCTTAAGAGGCATTAGGAGCACAGGTAACCAATTGAACCACATCTATTGTAGGATAAATTAATGGTTTACATAGCTGGTCATATATGGATGTTAAAGTTTACTTTATCTATTGGTTAAGTAGGCAGGGATATCAACATCATACATGATAGGTAAGAGGGAGGAACCATCCATGATATGCTGATAGGTCAACATCATACATGGATGTTAAATGGTACTTTATGGATTGGTTAAGTAGGTTTCTACTAACACATCCATGATATCAACATCATACATGGATGTTAAAGGTACTTTATGGATTGGGGAGGAACACCATGATATCAACATCATACGCTGGATAGGCTAACACATCCATGGTCCATCATACATGGATGTTAAATGGCTTTATGGATTGGTTAATACGCTTCACTATCCATGATATAACATCATACATGGATGTTAAATGGTACTTTATAGATCCATAACACCATGATATCAACATCATCCATAACTTTAGGACACATATCCATGATATAACATCATACATGGATGTTAAATTCACTATCCATAACATCCTTCACATCATACCATAACACCTTCACTATCCATAACATCCTTCATTGGTTATCCACTATCACATCCATGATTCACTATCCATAACACCTTTATCAAAAACATGGATGTTAAATGTTAAGATTGGTTAAACTGTCTGATATCAACACACAGATAAAGACAGCAGAATCAACATCATACATGGATGTTCTGGTTTGGGTTAGGCATCCATGATATCAACATTCTTTATGGATTGTTAAGTTCTGTAACACATCCATGATATCAACATCATACATGGATGTTAAATGTGTTTATGATTGGTTGTAGGGGTATCAACATCCTGAGGTGATGTGTCCATGATATCAACATCCTGGTGAGGAGCTGAATGATCATGATATCAACATATCAGAGCTGCATGGCTAGGTTTCTACTAACACATCCATGATATACATCACATGGATGTTAAATGGTCTGCTGCACATCCATGATATCCTTCAGAGTTAAAGCTGTAAGACACACAGACATGATATCAACATCATACATGGATGTTAAATGGTACTTTATGGATTGGCTAGGTTACTTCCTAAATGGAATGGTACACATCCATGATATCAACATCATACATGGATGTTAAACCTGTCCTAACTCCATGTAATCATGGATGTTAAAGTAATTGTTAAAGGCTTCTTTGGAATATCATACATGGAAAATCAGTAACGTAATCCTGATTACATTACATGGAGTTAAATTACTTTATGGATTTTAGAGGCTTTACTTTCCATGATATCCTTAAGAGGCATTAGAAGATCCAGACAATCATACATGGATGTTAAAACTTTTAGGATTGGTTGTAGGTTTACTAACACATCCTCAACATCATACATGGATGTTAAATGGTATTATGGATTGGTTAAGTAGGTTTCTACTAACACATCCATGATATCAACATCATATATGGATGTTAAATTGGTACTTTATGGATTGGTTAAGTAGGCTTCTACTAACACATCCATGATATCAACATCATACATGGATGTTAAATGGTACTTTATGGATTGGTTAAGTAGGTTTCTACTAACACATCCATGATATCAACATCATACATGGATGTTAAATGGTACTTTATGGATTGGTTAAGTAGGTTTCTACTAACACATCCATGATATCAACATCATACATGGATGTTAAATGGTACTTTATGGATTGGTTAAGTAGGCTTCTACTAACACATCCATGATATCAACATCATACATGGATGTTAAATGGTACTTTATGGATTGGTTAAGTAGGCTTCTACTAACACATCCATGATATCAACATCATACATGGATGTTAAATGGTACTTTATGGATTGGTTAAGTAGGCTTCTACTAACACATCCATGATATCAACATCATACATGGATGTTAAATGGTACTTTATGGATTGGTTAAGTAGGCTTCTACTAACACATCCATGATATCAACATCATACATGGATGTTAAATGGTACTTTATGGATTGGTTAAGATATCAACATCATACATGGATGTTAAATGGTACTTTATGGATTGGTTCTACTAACACATCCATGATATCAACATCATACATGGATGTTAAATGGTACTTTATGGATTGGTTAAGTAGAGGCTTCTACTAACACATCCATGATATCAACATCATACATGGATGTTAAATGGTACTTTATGGATTGGTTAAGTAGGTTTCTACTAACACATCCATGATATCAACATCATACATGGATGTTAAATGGTACTTTATGGATTGGTTAAGTAGGCTTCTACTAACACATCCATGATATCAACATCATACATGGATGTTAAATGGTACTTTATGGATTGGTTAAGTAGGCTTCTACTAACACATCCATGATATCAACATCATACATGGATGTTAAATGGTACTTTATGGATTGGTTAAGTAGGCTTCTACTAACACATCCATGATATCAACATCATACATGGATGTTAAATGGTACTTTATGGATTTTATGGATTGGTTAAGTAGGCTTCTACTAACACATCCATGATATCAACATCATACATGGATGTTAAATGGTACTTTATGGATTGGTTAAGTAGAGGCTTCTACTAACACATCCATGATATCAACATCATACATGGATGTTAAATGGTACTTTATGGATTGGTTAAGTAGAGGCTTCTACTAACACATCCATGATATCAACATCATACATGGATGTTAAATGGTACTTTATGGATTGGTTAAGTAGGTTTCTACTAACACATCCATGATATCAACATCATACATGGATGTTAAATGGTACTTTATGGATTGGTTAAGTAGGCTTCTACTAACACATCCATGATATCAACATCATACATGGATGTTAAATGGTACTTTATGGATTGGTTAAGTAGGCTTCTACTAACACATCCATGATATCAACATCATACATGGATGTTAAATGGTACTTTATGGATTGGTTAAGTAGGCTTCTACTAACACATCCATGATATCAACATCATACATGGATGTTAAATGGTACTTTATGGATTGGTTAAGTAGGCTTCTACTAACACATCCATGATATCAACATCATACATGGATGTTAAATGGTACTTTATGGATTGGTTAAGTAGGCTTCTACTAACACATCCATGATATCAACATCATACATGGATGTTAAATGGTACTTTATGGATTGGTTAAGTAGGATATCAACATCATACATTCTACTAACACATCCATGATATCAACATCATACATGGATGTTAAATGGTACTTTATGGATTGGTTAAGTAGGCTTCTACTAACACATCCATGATATCAACATCATACATGGATGTTAAATGGTACTTTATGGATTGGTTAAGTAGGCTTCTACTAACACATCCATGATATCAACATCATACATGGATGTTAAATGGTACTTTATGGATTGGTTAAGTAGGCTTCTACTAACACATCCATGATATCAACATCATACATGGATGTTAAATGGTACTTTATGGATGGATGTTAAATGATATACTTTATGGATTGGTTAATGGTAGGTTTCTACTAACACATCCATGATATCAACATCATACATGGATGTTAAATGGTACTTTATGGATTGGTTAAGTAGGCTTCTACTAACACATCCATGATATCAACATCATACATGGATGTTAAATGGTACTTTATGGATTGGTTAAGTAGGCTTCTACTAACACATCCATGATATCAACATCATACATGGATGTTAAATGGTACTTTATGGATTGGTTAAGTAGGCTTCTACTAACACATCCATGATATCAACATCATACATGGATGTTAAATGGTACTTTATGGATTGGTTAAGTAGAGGCTTCTACTAACACATCCATGATATCAACATCATACATGGATGTTAAATGGTACTTTATGGATTGGTTAAGTAGAGGCTTCTACTAACACATCCATGATATCAACATCATACATGGATGTTAAATGGTACTTTATGGATTGGTTAAGTAGGCTTCTACTAACACATCCATGATATCAACATCATACATGGATGTTAAATGGTACTTTATGGATTGGTTAAGTCGGCTTCTTCTGACCCACCGCTTTCTACTACATATAATAAGACGATTAAATTATATCTTTACATTAAAAACCAAAGTCTATCAGAATTCTACTCATTCCAATAAATGTTATACCCCTTGATCTTCAAGAACAGGAAATATGGAAGTATTGATTAGCCTAATAGTTTTACCTGAGCATGACCCACCTGAGCATAGCCAGCCCTACTATGTTTATGATTTAGTTGTCATGGAGAACTGAATGGGCTCATTGATTAAAGTTGAAAAATAAATGCCTCACTCATGGAATGGCTTTGAGCACTACTGAAAAGTGCTATTTACATGTGAATAATGAATACGCTTCATTTGCTACAGGCCTATTGGTGAACTTTGTGTTGGTGACACTTTGATATCTTGATAATATGCAGCTGTTTAAAGGGCAAGTCCACAGATGGAACAATAACAAAACGACCTCCCCGCCTCTGTTTTGGTAAAAAGCTGAGGGATGGGCCTGGAGAAATGTAACCACTCTCAGATTAATAGACAGAGCTGTGGAAGCAAGGACTGACCATCCAGGATATCAACACTATTGTTTTAACCATGTTTTGAGGCTGTACAGTGTTTGATTACATTTAATGTTTACAAACATTGGAGGGAAAAAATATATATCTTGGGTTCTCATGGAGTGTGACACACACACACACACACACACACACACACCATCAGTACTAACCTAAACCAGATCCACAAGCCTCCTGCCGTCTTCATCTGTGTGTGTTCAGACAGAGGAGAAAGAGGCATTGCGTGAAGCTCTCTGAGCTGGGCAGCAGTTTGGACAGAGAGGGAGGAGGAGAAGATGATGAAGAGGAGAGAGTGTGTGTTCAGGACGGACGTGTGTATCAGCGGGAGGAGGACTGGGTTTCAGACAGCTGCACATTCTGTACCTGCCAGGTAAACACACACACACACACACACACACACACACACACACACACACACACACACACACACACACACACACACACACACACACACACACACACACACACACACACACACACACACACACACACACACACACACACACACACACACACACACGCACGCTCAACTCTTGAGTCAAGATATCTCTAGGCCCTTTTGCTTTACTACTGTGTGTGTGTGTGTTGTGTGTGTGTAGGAGGGGAAGGCAGTGTGTCGGCAGGTCACCTGTCCTCCAGTAATATGTTCCAGTCCTTCCTTCACTGAAGGGGAATGCTGCCCTGTGTGTCTGGGTGAGATATCTAAACACATTCACTTAGTCTAGTCTATTTCAAATGATTATTTCAGAAGTCATATTTAGTGAAATCAAATTGTATTCGTCACAAGCCCTGAATACAACAGGTGTAGGGTAACCCTAACCCTAACCCTAACCCTAACCCTAACCCTAACCCTAACCTTACAGTGAAATGCTTACTTACAAGCCCTTAACCAACAATACAGTTTAAAAAATACGAATAAGAATAAGAAATAAAAGTAACAAGTAGTTAAAGAGCTGCAGTAAAATAACAATAGCGAGACTATATACAGGGGGGTACTGGTACAGAGTCAACGTGGAGGCTATATACAGGGGGGTACCGGTACAGAGTCAATGTGGAGGCTATATACAGGGGGTACCGGAACAGAGTCAATGTGGAGGCTATATACAGGGGGGTACCGGTACAGAGTCAATGTGGAGGCTATATACAGGGGGGTACCGGTACAGAGTCAATGTGGAGGCTATATACAGGGGGTACCGGTACAGAGTCAATGTGGAGACTATATACAGGGGGTACCGGTACAGAGTCAATGTGGAGGCTATATACAGGGGGTACCGGTACAGAGTCAATGTGGAGGCTATATACAGGGGGTACCGGTACAGAGTCAATGTGGAGGCTATATACAGGGGGGGTACTGAGTCAATGTGGAGGCTATATACAACCGGTACAGAGTCAATGTGGAGGCTATATACAGGGGGTACCGGTACTGAGTCAATGTGGAGGCTATATACAGGGGGTACCGGTACAGAGTCAATGTGGAGGCTATATACAGGGGGTACCGGTACAGAGTCAATGTGGAGGCTATATACAGGGGGTACCGGTACAGAGTCAATGTGGAGGCTATATAGGGGGTACCGGGGGTACCGGTACAGAGTCAATGTGGAGGCTATATACAGGGGTACCGGTACAGAGTCAATGTGGAGGCTATATACAGGGGGTACCGGTACAGAGTCAATGTGGAGGCTATATACAGGGGGGTACCGGTACAGAGTCAATGTGGAGACTATATACAGGGGGGTACCGGTACAGAGTCAATGTGGAGGCTATATACAGGGGGGTACCGGTACAGAGTCAATGTGGAGGCTATATACAGGGGGTTACCGGTACAGAGTCAATGTGGAGACTATATACAGGGGGTACCGGTACAGAGTCAATGTGGAGGCTATATACAGGGGGGTACCGGTACAGAGTCAATGTGGAGGCTATATACAGGGGGTACTGGTACAGAGTCAATGTGGAGACTATATACAGGGGGTACCGGTACAGAGTCAATGTGGAGACTATATACAGGGGGTACCGGTACAGAGTCAACGTGCAGCGAAAGCACCACAAACGATTATGTTAGGTCACCACCAAGTCACGGACTGGAGAAAGACTGGAGTCACAAAAAGCACAGAGGTAAAATTAATCACTAACCTCTGATAATCTTCATCAGATGACACTCATGGGACTTCATGTTACACAATACATGTATGTTTTGTTCGATGAAGTGCATATTTATATCCAAAAATCTCATAGTACATTGGCGTGTTATGTTCAGTAGTTCCAAAACATGCAGTGATTTTGCAGAGAGCCACATCAATTCACAGAAATACTCATAATAAACATTGATAATAGATACAACTATTATACATGGAACTTTAGATAAACTTCTCCTTAATGCAACCGCTGTGTCAGATTTTTAAAAAACATTACGGAAAAAGCACACCATGCAATAATCTGAGCACGGCGCTCAGAGCCCAAACCAGCCGAAGAGATATCCGCCATGTTGTGGAGTCAACATTAGTCAGAAAGAACATTATAAATATTCACTTACCTTTGATGACCTTCATCAGAATCCATTCCCAGGAATCCCAGTTCCACAATACATTTTTGATTTCTTCGATAATGTTCATCATTTATGTCCAAATAGCTACTTTTGTTAGTGCGTTTTGTAAACAAATCCAAAGTCATGAAGCGCGTTCACTAGGAGCAGACAAAATGTCAAAAAGAATTGTTACAGTCCGTAGAAACATGTCAAACGATGTATAGAATCAATCTTTAGGATGTTTTTAACATAAATCTTCAATGATGTTCCAACCGGAGAATTCCTTTGTCTGTAGAAAAGCAATGAAACAAGAGCTAACTCTCTCATGACCGCGCATCACGAGCCCGCGGCACTCTGCCAGACACCTGACTCATTCCCCTCTCATTCAGCCCCCCTTCACGGTAGAAGCCTGAAACAACGTTCTAAAGACTGTTGATATCTAGTGGAAGCCTTAGGAAGTGCAACATGACCAATATGCCACTGTGTCTTCAATAGGGGCTGAGTTGAAAACCTACAAGCCTCAGATTTCCCACTTCCAGTTGGATTTTTTTCTCAGGTTTTTGCCTGCCATATGAGTTCTGTTATACACACAGACATCATTCAAACAGTTTTAGAAACTTCAGAGTGTTTTCTATCCAATACTACTAATAATATGCATATATTAGCACCTGGGACTGAGTAGCAGGTGGTTTACTCTGGGCACCTTATTCATCCAAGCTACTCAATACTGCCCCCCAGTCACTAAGAAGTTAAAGTGATGCAAATAGTCTGGGTGGCCATTTGATTAGATGTGCAGGAGTCTTATGGCTTGGGGGTAGAAACTGTTTAGAAGCCTCTTGGACCTAGCCTTGGCACTCCGGTACCGCTTGCCGTGCGGTGGCAGAGAGAACAGTCTATGACTAGGGTGGCTGGAGTCTTTGACAATTTTTAGGGCCTTCTTCTGACACCGCCTGTTATAGAGGTCCTGGATGGCAGGAAGCTTGGCCCCAGTGATGTACTGGGCCGTACGCACTCCCCTCTGTAGTGCTTGCAGTCGGAGGCCGAGCAATTGCCATACCAGGCAGTGATGCAACCAGTCAGGATTCTCCCGATGTTGCAGCAGTAGAACCTTTCGAAGATCTGAGGACCCATGCCAAATCGTTTTAGTTTCCTGGGGGAAAATAGGTTTTGTCGTGCCCTCTTCATGACTGTCTTGGTGTGCGTGGATCATGTTAGTTTGTTGGTGATGTGGACACCAAGGAACCTGCTCCACTACAGCCCCGTCAATGAGAATGGGGGCATGCTCGGTCCTCCTTTGCCTGTAGTCCACAATCATCTCATTTGTCTTGATCACATCGAGGGAGAGGTTGTTGTCCTTGCACCACACTGCCAGATCTCTGACCTCCTCCCTATAGGCTGTCTCATCGTTGTCGGTGATCAGACCTACCACTGTTGTGTCATCGGCAAACTTGATGATGGTGTTAGAGTCAGAGTCGTAGAGTTTGTATACATATGTGTGCGTATGTATATGTATTTGTTTGCGTGTGTTTGTGTGCATGTGTGTGCGTTTGTGTGTGTGTATAGGATTGGGAAGTGAAGATGGATGGTCCCCATGGTCGGAGTGGACGGAATGTTCGGTCACCTGTGGGCGTGGCTTCCAGCGGAGAGGGCGATCTTGTGATGATGTCTCCACGTCCTGTTCTGACTCCTCCCTCCAAACCCGCAGGTGCACCCTGGGAAGTTGTGAAAGCCGAGGTGAGTTCACCAATAACTCCTGTAGTACAGCTAGCTCCTGGAATACACATTATGGTTAGCTACGTCGTTGTATTTATTTATGATACTCTTTGAAGATGTACGGTTTCAGACATGTTAGGAAGGTGGGGTTGGGACTCTGCTGACGTTAGGCTGAAGCTCATTCCACCGTTGAGGTGTCAGGACAGAGAAGATCTTTGACTTGTCTGGGGGGAGCTGACCCTCATATGGGTGGGAGGGCCAAGAGACCAGAGGTGGCAGAATGGAACGCTCAGGTTTGGGTGTTGGGCTTTAGCAATCATTCCCCTTTTATAAAAATGTGTGTGTGTATGTGTGTGTGTGTGTGTGTGTGTGTGTGTGTGTGTGTGTGTGTGTGTGTGTGTGTGTGTGTGTGTGTGTGTGTGTGTGTGTGTGTGTGTGTGTGTGTGTGTGTGTGTAGTCCATGGGAACAGCGGCTGGGGCCTGTGGTCTCCGTGGTCTGCATGTTCTGTGTCGTGTGGTTCAGGTCTCGTTGTGCGTGTTCGACTCTGCAACTTCCCCCTCGCTCAGCGCGGGGGCAGCGGCTGCCGTGGCAACACTACAGAGACACATCCCTGTGACGCTACACCCTGTCCAAGTGAGAACACAAACAAACATTCCAGATGACTGCTATTGTTGATGTTGGATTGACTGATACACTGTCTGTGTGATTATAGTTGTCGGGGTCTGGGGACCGTGGTCTTCCTGGTTACCATGCAGTGTGTCGTGTGGCAGTGGGCTGATGATTCGTCAGCGGGAGTGTTCTAACCCCGCCCCCCGGCATGGAGGCAGGAACTGTGTGGGAGAGACGGCCGACTACGCAGCCTGCAATACACAACCCTGTCCAATAGGTAGCATACATAGGATGACAGAGAGGGCCAAGAACCATTATTCCACTGACAACATAGTTGCGAACAGGAACAATCCAAGCAAACTATGGAAGTTTTTGAAACAGTTAGGATACAGTACAGATCATTTATCCATAACAGTCTAAACTAACATATGGAATTGTTTTAAGATTGTCATACCAAGGATAATTTAGCTATTTGATTTGGAATTTTAGGACCCCTTTAGTAGAAAAAAAAACATGTAAAAAATGATTTGATGAAACATTGATTTTGGCCTTTCTGCTAAAATCAAATCAAATGTTATCGGTCACTTACACATATTTAGCAGATGTTATTACGGCTAAAAGCTTGTGTTCCTAGTGTAACGGTTTTCTTCCTGGGAAGGAGAGGAGGACCAAAATGCAGCGTGGTTATTGTTAAGCATCTTTAATAAAGACGAAAACACTATACAAATACAAAATACGAAAACGTCAATCAAATGTAGACCGCATTATCTACCAAGGGCATTCTCTTCAATTATAATCACTGCCGTATATATTCCCCCCAAGCAGACACATCGATGGCTCTGAACGAACTTTATTTGACTCTTTGCAAACTGGAATCCATATATCCTGAGGCTGCATTCATTGTAGCTGGGGATTTTAACAAGGCTAATCTGAAAACAAGAATCCCTCAATTTTATCAGCATATCAATTTTGCAACCAGGGCTGGAAAAACCTTGGATCATTGCTATTCCAACTTCCGCGACGCATATAAGGCCCTGCCCCGCCCTCCTTTCGGGAAAGCTGACCACGACTCCATTTTGTTGATCCCTGCCTACAGACAGAAACTAAAACAAGAAGCTCCCACGCTGAGGTCTGTTCAACGCTGGTCCGACCAATCTGATTCCACACTCCAAGACTGCTTCCATCACGTGGACTGGGATATGTTCCGTATTGCGTCAGACGACAACATTGACGAATACGCTGATTCGGTGTGCGAGTTCATTAGAACGTGCGTTGAAGATGTAGTTCCCATAGCAACGATTAAAACATTCCCAAACCAGAAACCGTGGATTGATGGCAGCATTCGCGTGAAACTGAAAGCGCGAACCACTGCTTTTAATCAGGGCAAGGTGACTGGAAACATGACCGAATACAGTGTAACTATTCCCTCCGCAAGGCAATCAAACAAGCTAAGCGTCAGTATAGAGACAAAGTAGAATCTCAATTCAACGGCTCAGACACAAGAGGTATGTGGCAGGGTCTACAGTCAATCACGGACTACAAGAAGAAACCCAGCCCAGTCACGGACCAGGATGTCTTGCTCCCAGGCAGACTAAATAACTTTTTTGCCCGCTTTGAGGACAATACAGTGCCACTGACACTGCCCACAACTAAAACATGCGGACTCTCCTTCACTGCAGCCGACGTGAGGAAAACATTTAACATCTCTCTCCTCCTCAAAGTGGAGGAGTCTCTGTCAGTCTCTCTCCTCCTCAAAGTGGAGGAGTCTCTGTCAGTCTCTCTCCTCCTCAAAGTGGAGGAGTCTCTGTCAGTCTCTCTCCTCCTCAAAGTGGAGGAGTCTCTGTCAGTCTCTCTCCTCCTCAAAGTGGAGGAGTCTCTGTCAGTCTCTCTCCTCCTCAAAAGTGGAGGAGTCTCTGTCAGTCTCTCTCCTCCTCAAAGTGGAGGAGTCTCTGTCAGTCTCTCTCCTCCTCAAAGTGGAGGAGTCTCTGTCAGTCTCTCTCCTCCTCAAAGTGGAGGAGTCTCTGTCAGTCTCTCTCCTCCTCAAAGTGGAGGAGTCTCTGTCAGTCTCTCTCCTCCTCAAAGTGGAGGAGTCTCAGTCAGTCTCTCTCCTCCTCAAAGTGGAGGAGTCTCTGTCAGATCAAGGTTGGTCTTGTTCATCAGATTGTCCACAGTATGGTCCCCAAGCACCTTGAAACAACTTTAACTTGGTCAGGGATAACAATAACTATTCCACTAGAAGGAATGAAACCAACACTGTTCCTTTTAGATTTCAGAGTGGTATGCCAAAGATACCTTTTGTACTCACCTGTCATTCTTTGGAATAGTCTTCAAAAATAACTTGAAATTCATAAACTCCATGGTCGGTTTCAAGTTCTCAATGAAAATAATCTCTAAATAGTAGCATGTGTGAAAAGAGAGGAGTATGCCTACAGTATGTGGGAAAAAATGTCTACTGTGTTGTCTATTGTGTAGAAGTTATTGCCGTATGAATATTAGGGATTGACTGTTGAATATATTAGGGCTGAATAAGACAAGGGTGACGTACCTGTCCAGAGTTGGTTATTATGGAACTCAATTATATTTCTGTCATTGTTTGTGTCCACTACCACTGGAGCGCTCTTGTCTGTTTTAACATTTTATAGTCAATTCTACCAATCATCCTCTTTGGCCCTCCTCTCTCTCTCTGTGTAGACAGCTGTCTTTCTAGGCCCTGCTTCCCTGGGGTCTCCTGCCACTCTGAGACTGATGGCTCATGGGAATGTGGGTCCTGTCCACTGGGTTACCATGGAAATGGCTCTGTCTGTGAAGACCAGGATGAAGTAAATACACACACACACACACACACACACACACACACACACACACACACACACACACACACACACACACACACACACACACACACACACACACACACACACACACACACACACACACACACACACACACACACACACACAACCTCTATCTCTGTGTGTGTAGTGTGTGTTGCAGGGTGTGTGTGACCTTACTCCTGTCCTACAGTGTGTGTTGCAGGGTGTGTGTGTAACCTCTTTCCTGTCCTGTAGTGTGTGTTGCAGGGTGTGTGTGACCTTACTCCTGTCCTACAGTGTGTGTTGCAGGGTGTGTGTGACCTTTCTCCTGTCCTACAGTGTGTGTTGCAGGGTGTGTGTGATCTTTCTCCTGTCCTACAGTGTGTGTTGCAGGGTGTGTGTGACCTTTCTCCTGTCCTACAGTGTGTGTTGTAGGGAGTGTGTGTGACCTCTCTCCTACAGTGTGTGTTGCAGGGTGTGTAACCTCTCTCCTGTCCTACAGTGTGTGTTGCAGGGTGTGTAACCTCTCTCCTGCAGTGTGTGTTGCAGGGTGTGTGTAACCTCTCTCCTGTAGTGTGTGTTGCAGGGTGTGTGTATAACCTCTCTCCTGTAGTGTGTGTTGCAGGGTGTGTGTATAACCTCTCTCCTACAGTGTGTGTTGCAGGGTGTGTGTGTAACCTCTCTCCTGCAGTGTGTGTTGCAGGGTGTGTGTAACCTCTCTCCTACAGTGTGTGTTGCAGGGTGTGTGTGTAACCTCTCTCCTGTCCTGTAGTGTGTGTTGTAGGGTGTGTAACCTCTCTCCTGTAGTGTGTGTTGCAGGGTGTGTGTATAACCTCTCTCCTACAGTGTGTGTTGCAGGGTGTGTGTGTAACCTCTCTCCTGTAGTGTGTGTTGTAGGGTGTGTAACCTCTCTCCTGTCCTGTAGTGTGTGTTGTAGGGTGTGTAACCTCTCTCCTGTCCTGGAGTGTGTGTTGTAGGGTGTGTATAACCTCTCTCCTGTCCTGTAGTGTGTGTTGTAGGGTGTGTAACCTCTCTCCTGTCCTGTAGTGTGTGTTGCAGGGTGTGTATAACCTCTCTCCTGTCCTGTAGTGTGTGTTGTAGGGTGTGTAACCTCTCTCCTGTCCTGTAGTGTGTGTTGCAGGGTGAGTGTAACCTCTCTCCTGTAGTGTGTGTTGCAGTGTGTGTGTATAACCTCTCTCCTGTCCTGTAGTGTGTGTTGCAGGGTGTGTGTGTAACCTCTCTCCTGTCCTGCAGTGTGCGTTGCAGGGTGTGTATAACCTCTCTCCTGTAGTGTGTGTTGCAGGGTGTGTGTGTGACAGAGTGTGTGAACACAGACCCAGGGTTCCACTGTCACCCCTGCCCCCCCCGATATCACGGCAACCAACCCTACGGTCTCGGACTGGAAGACGCCAAAAACACCAAACAGGCCAGTGGTGGTGTGGGGTGGGGTGGTGTGTAGTGTGGGGTGGTGTGGTGTGTAGTGTGGTGGTGTGTGGTGTGGGGTGGTGTGGTGTGTAGTGTGGGGTGGGGTGGTGTGGGGTGGTGTGGTGTGGTGTGGAGTGTGGTGGTGTGTAGTGTGTTGTGGTGTGTTGTGGTGTGGGGTGTGGTGTGGGGTGGGGTGGTGTGGTGTGTAGTGTGGGGTGGGGTGGTGTGGGGGCGGTGTGGTGTGGTGTGGGGTGTGGTGGTGTGTAGTGTGGTGTGTTGTGGTGTGGGGTGTGGTGTGGGGTGGTGTGGTGTGTTGTGTGGGGTGGGCTGGTGTGGGGTGGTGTGGAGTGTGGTGGTGTGTAGTGTGGTGGTGTGTAGTGTGGTGTGTTGTGGTGTGTTGTGGTGTGTGGTGTGGGGTGTGGTGTGTGGTGTGTGGTGTGGGTGTGGTGGTATGTTGTGTGGTGTGGGGTGGTGTGGTGTGGAGTGTGGGGTGGGCTGGTGTGGGGTGGGTGGGTGTGGTGTGGGTGTGGTGGTGTGTAGTGTGGTGTGTTGTGGTGTGTGTGGTGTGTTGTGGTGTGGGGTGTGGTGTGGTGGTGTGTGGTGTGGGTGTGGTGTGTGGTGTGTGGTGTGTGGTGTGGTGGTGTGTGTGGTGGTGTTGTGTGTGTGGTGTGGTGGTGTGGTGGTGTGGTGTGGGGGTGTGGTGTGGTGTGTGGTGTGTGGGGTGGTGTGGTGTGGTATGGGGTGGTGTGGTGTGTGGTGTGTGTGTGTGGTGTGGGGTGGGGTGGTGTGGGGTGTGGTGTGGGGTGGGGGTGTGTGGGGTGTGGTGTGGTGGTGGGTGTGTGGTGGGGTGGTGTGGGTGTGGTGTGGGGTGGTGTGGTGTGGTGTGTGGTGTGTGGTGTGGTGTGGGGTGGTGTGGTGTTGTGGGTGGTGGGGTGGTGTGGTGGTGTGGTGGTGTGTGGGGTGGTGTGGTGTGTGGTGGGGTGGTGTGGGTGGTGTGGTGTGGAGTGTGGGGTGTGGGTGGGGTGTGGTGTGTGGGGTGGTGTGTTGTGGTGGGGTGGTGTGTGGGTGTGGTGTGGGGTGAGGTGTGTGGGTGTGGTGGTGTGGTGTGGTGTGTTGTGTGGGGTGGGGTGGTGTGGGGTGTGGTGTGGAGTGTGGTGGTGTGGGTGGGGTGGTGTGGGGTGGTGTGTGGGGTGGTGTGGTGTGTGGTGTGGGGTGGGGTGGTGTGGGGTGTGGTGGGTGGTGGTGTGGTGTGGGGTGGGGTGGGGTGGTGTGGGGGTGTGGTGGTGGTGTGTGGTGTGTGGGTGGGGTGGGGTGGTGTGGGGTGGTGTGGTGTGGGGTGGTGGTGGTGTGGGGGAGGTGGTGTGGGGTGGTGTGTGTTGTGTGGTGTGTTGTGTGGGGTGGGGTGGTGTTGGGTGGTGTGGTGTGGAGTGTGGTGGTGTGGGTGGGGTGTGGTGTGGGGTGTGTGTGGTGGTGGGGTGTGGTGGTGTGGGGTGGGGGTGGGGTGTGGTGGTGTGTGGTGGGGTGGTGTGGTGGGGTGGTGTGGGGTGTGGTGTGGGGTGGGGTGTGTGGTGTGGTGTGTGGGGTGGTGTGGTGTGGTGTGGGGTGGTGTGGGGTGGTGTGGTGTGTGGTGTGGGTGGTGGTGTGTTGTGGGTGTGGTGTGTGGTGTGGGGTGGTGGTGTGTGGTGTGTGTGTGGGGTGTGGGTGGTGTGGGGTGGTGTGGTGTGGAGTGGGGTGTGGTGTGGTGTGGGGTGGTGTGGGGTGTGGTGTGGTGTGTGGTGTGGTGGTGTGTTGGGGTGTGGTGTGGTATGGGGGTGGTGTGGGGGGGTGTGTGGTGTGTGGTGTGGGGTGGTGGTGTGGTGTGGGGAGGGTGGTGTGGGGGTGTGGTGGTGTGTGGGGTGGTGGGGTGGTGTGGGGTGGTGTGGTATGTGGGTGGTGGTGGAGTGGGTGGTGTGGTGTGTGGTGGGGTGGTGTGGTGTGTGGTGTGTGGTGGTGGTGTGGGTGTGGTGGTGGGTGTGGTGGGGGTGGGGTGGTGTGGGGTGTGGTGGTGTGTGGTGGTGGTGTGGTGTGGTGGTGTGGGTGGTGTGGTGTGGGGTGGTGTGGGTGTGGGGTGGGGTGGTGTGGGGTGTGGTGGTGTGGGGTGGTGTGGTGGTGTGGGGTGGTGTGGTGGTGGTGGGGTGTGGTGTGGGGTGCGGTGTGGTGTGGTGTGGTGTGGGGTGGTGTGGGGTGGGGTGGTGTGGGGTGGTGGTGTGGAGTGTGGTGTGGGTGTGGTGGTGTGGGGTGGTGTGGTGGTGTGGTGTGGTGTGGTGTGGTGGTGTGGGTGGTGTGGGTGGGGTGGTGTGGGTGTGGTGGTGTGGTGTGGTGTGGTGTGGTGTGGTGTGGGTGGTGTGGTATGGGGTGGTGTGGTGTGGTGGGTGGTGTGGTGGTGTGGGGTGTGGTGGTGTGGTGTGGTGTGGTGTGGTGGTGTGTGGTGTGGTGGTGTGGGTGTGGTGGTGGGGTGGTGTGGGGGTGGTGTGGGGTGGTGTGGTGGGGTGTGGTGTGGGGTGGTGTGGGGTGTGTGGTGGTGGTGGTGTGGAGTGTGGTGGTGTGGGTGTGGTGTGGGGTGTGGTGGTGTGTGTGGTGTGGTGTGGGGGTGGTGTGGTGTAGTGGTGTGGAGTGTGGTGTGGGGTGGTGTGGTGTGTGGTGTGGTGGTGTGGGGTGTGGTGTGGGGTGGTGTGGAGTGTGGTGTGGGGTGTGGTGGTGTGTGGTGTGGTGGTGTGGAGTGTGGTGGTGTGGGTGTGGTGTGGGGTGGTGTGGTGTAGTGGTGTGGAGTGTGGTGGTGTGGAGTGTGGGGTGTGGTGGTGTGGGGGTGTGGTGTGGGGTGGTGGGGTGTGGTGTGTGGTGGTGTGGGGTGTGGTGTGGGGTGGTGTGGTGTGGGGTGTGGTGTGGTGTGTGGTGGGGTGTGGTGGTGTGTGGTGTGGTGGTGTGGGTGTGGTGGTGTGGGTGTGGTGTGTGGGTGTGGTGGTGTGTGGGGTGGGGTGGTGTGGGGTGGTGTGGTGTGGTGTGGGTGGGGTGGTGTGGGGTGGTGTGTGGTGGTGTGGTGGGTGTGGTGTGGTGTGTGTGGTGTGGGGTGTGGTGTGGGGTGGGTGTGGTGTGTAGTGTGGGGTGGGTGGTGGTGTGTGGTGTGGGGTGGGGGGTGTGGGGTGTGGTGTGTGGTGTGGTGTGGTGTGGGTGGTGTGGTGTGGTTTGGGTGTGGGGTGGTGTGTGTGGTGGTGGGTGGTGGTGTGGAGTGTGGTGGTGTGGAGTGTGGTGGTGTGTGTGGTGTGTGATGTGGTGGTGTGGTGGTGGTGTGGAGTGTGGTGTGAGTGTGTGGTGTGGGGTGTGGGTGGTGGTGTGGTGTGTGGTGTGTGTGGTGGTGTGGGGTGTGGTGTGGGGTGGTGGTGTGTGTGTGGGGTGGTGTGTGGTGTGGGGTGGTGTGGTGGTGTGGGTGTGGTGGTGTGTGTGTGTGGTGTGGTGTGGTGTGGTGTGGGGTGGTGTGGTGTGTGGTGTGGGTGTGGGTGTGGTGTGTGGGTGTGGTGGTGGGGTGTGGGGGGGTGTGGGGTGGGGTGGTGTGGGGTGGTGTGGTGTGTGGTGTGGTGGTGTGGGTGTGGGGTGTGTGTGTGTGGGGTGGGGTGGTGTGTGGTGTGGTGTGTGTGGTGTGTGTGTGTGGGGTGTGGTGGTGGTGTGGTGTGTGTGTGTGGTGTGGTGTGGGGTGTGGTGTGGTGTGTGTGTGGTGTGGTGGTGTGGTGTGGGTGTGTGGGGTGGTGGTGTGGTGTGGTGTGTGTGTGTGTGGGGTGTGTGGGATGGGGTGGGGTGGGGTGGTGTCGTGTGTGTGTGGTGTGGTGTGGGGTGGTGTGGTGTATGTGGTGGGGTGGTGTGGTGTGTGTGTTTTGACTGTAAGTGTGTGTTGTAATTATAAGTGTGTTTCTGTGTTTAGGTCTGTGAGCCCCACAACCCCTGTGTGGTGTGGTGTGGTGTGTGGTGTGTGGTGTGGTGTGTGGTGTGTGGTGTGGTGTGTGTGTTTTGACTGTAAGTGTGTGTTGTAATTATAAGTGTGTTTCTGTGTCTAGGTCTGTGATCCCCACAACCCCTGTGTGGTGTGGTGTGGTGTGGTGTGTGGTGGTGTGGTGTGGTATGTGGTGTGGTGTGGTGTGGGGTGGTGTGGTGTGGTGTGGTGGTGTGGTGTGTGGTGTGTGGTGGTGTGGTGTGGTGTGGTGTGGTGTGTGGTGTGTGGTGTGGTGTGTGGTGTGGTGTGGTGTGTGTGTTTTGACTGTAAGTGTGTGTTGTAATTATAAGTGTGTTTCTGTGTCTAGGTCTGTGAGCCCCACAACCCCTGTGTGGTGTGGTGTGGTGTGGTGTGTGTGTTTTGACTGTAAGTGTGTGTTGTAATTATAAGTGTGTTTCTGTGTTTAGGTCTGTGAGCCCCACAACCCCTGTAAAGATCACACACACCGTTGCAGTCAGCATGCGGAGTGTGTGTACCTGGGCGTGGCGTCTGAAACTGTGTATCGGTGTGTGTGTGGCGTTGGCTTCGCTGGGGACGGCTTCCTGTGTACGGAAGATTCTGACCTAGATGGCTGGCCCAATCATATCCTTCCCTGCCACCACAACACAACCTACCACTGTCTACAGGTACACACTAACACACACTTAGGCACACACCCAGGCACACACACATAATGCATCACACACACACTCACACACATAAAGCATCACTCACACACTCACTCACACACACAATACACACAATACATAACTCATACACACTCACACACACAAAAATAACTAATTCACACACACACACACACACACACACACACACACACACACACACACACACACACACACACACACACACACACACACACACACACACACACACACACACAACTCATACACACACACACACACACACAACTGTATACGCTTAAGATTCACTTCGAAATAGGACATCCGTCTATGTACCGAGGATGTAGGGGGATACCTTTTAAACCTGCCACTAGGGGCAACAGTGAGCACTATTACCATCAAGTAGGTTAGGAGTTTACTAGGCCGTTGTGGACGGGGATGGCGGATGTGTGTACAGATAGACAGAACACTTCCACGTCCCACCACTGGGGAGCAGCATACACTAGGCCAGGTGCTGAGAGGGACAGTCAGTAATTGGTCACAGGTGTGAGAGAATGGGATTGGCTTTTCTATGAATTATTATTATTATTATTATTATCATATTATTATTATTATTGGACTGGCCTAGCTATCCCTGGACCGTGGTTAGCTGTCTCCTAGCTATCCCTGGACCATGGTTAGCTGTCTCCTAGCTATCCCTGGACCATGGTTAGCTGTCTCCTAGCTATCCCTGGACCGTGGTTAACTGTCTCCTAGCTATCCCTGGACCGTGGTTAGCTGTCTCCTAGCTATCCATGGACCGTGGTTAACTGTCTCCTAGCTATCCCTGGACCGTGGTTAGCTGTCTCCTAGCTATTCCTGGACCGTGGTTAGCTGTCTCCTAGCTATCCCTGGACCGTGGTTAGCTGTCTCCTAGCTATCCCTGGACCGTGGTTAGCTGTCTCCTAGCTATCCCTGGACCGTGGTTAGCTGTCTCCTAGCTATCCCTGGACCGTGGTTAGCTGTCTCCTAGCTATCCCTGGACCGTGGTTAGCTGTCTCCTAGCTATCCCTGGACCGTGGTTAGCTGTCTCCTAGATATCCCTGGACCGTGGTTAACTGTCTCCTAGCTATCCCTGGACCGTGGTTAACTGTCTCCTAGCTATCCCTGGACCGTGGTTAACTGTCTCCTAGCTATCCCTGGACCGTGGTTAACTGTCTCCTAGCTATCCCTGGACCGTGGTTAACTGTCTCCTAGCTATCCCTGGACCGTGGTTAACTGTCTCCTAGCTATCCCTGGACCGTGGTTAACTGTCTCCTAGCTATCCCTGGACCGTGGTTAGCTGTCTCCTAGCTATCCCTGGACCGTGGTTAGCTGTCTCCTAGCTATCCCTGGACCGTGGTTAGCTGTCTCCAAGCTATCCCTGGACCGTGATTAACTGTCTCCAAGCTATCCCTGGACCATGGTTAGCTGTTTCCTAGCTATCCCTGGACCGTGGTTAGCTTTCTCCTAGCTATTCCTGGACCATGGTTAGCTGTCTCCTAGCTATCCCTGGACCGTGGTTAACTGTCTCCTAACTATCACTTGACCGTGGTTAGCTGTCTCCTAGCTATCCCTTGACTGTGGTTAGCTATCTCCTAGCTATCCCTTGACCGTGGTTAGCTGTCTGCTAGCTATCCCTTGACTGTGTTTAGCTATCTCCTAGCTATCCCTGGACCGTGGTAAACTGTCTCCTAGCTATCCCTGGACCGTGGTTTGCTGTCTCCTAGCTATCCCTGGACCGTGGTTAACTGTCTCCTAGCTATCCCTGGACCATGGTTAGCTGTCTCCTAGCTATTCCTGGACCATGGTTAGCTGTCTCCTAGCTATTCCTGGACCATGGTTAACTGTCTCCCAGCTATCCCTGGACCGTGGTTTGCTGTCTCCTAGCTATCCCTGGACCGTGGTTAACTGTCTCCTAGCTATCCCTGGACCGTGGTTAGCTGTCTCCTAGCTATTCCTGGACCGTGGTTTGCTGTCTCCTAGCTATCCCTGGACCGTGGTTAGCTGTCTCCTAGCTATTCCTGGACCATGGTTAGCTGTCTCCTAGCTATCCCTGGACCGTGGTTAGCTGTCTCCTAGCTATTCGTGGACCATGGTTAGCTGTCTCCTAGCTATTCCTGGACCATGGTTAGCTGTCTCCTAGCTATTCCTGGACCATGGTTAGCTGTCTCCTAGCTATTCCTGGACCATGGTTAGCTGTCTCCTAGCTATTCCTGGACCATGGTTAGCTGTCTCTAGCTATTCCTGGACCATGGTTAACTGTCTCCCAGCTATCCATGAACCAGGGTTAGCTGTCTCTAACTATTCCTGGACCACGGTTAACTGTCTCCCAGCTATCCATGAACCAGGGTTAGCTGTCTCTAGCTATCCATGAACCAGGGTTAGCTGTCTCCTAGCTATTCCTGGACCATGCTTAACTGTCTCCCAGCTATCCATGAACCAGGGTTAGCTTTCTCCTAGCTATCCATGAACCAGGGTTAGCTGTCTCCTAGCTATTCCTGGACCATGCTTAGCTGTCTCCTAGCTATCCATGAACCAGGGTTAGCTGTCTCCTAGCTATTCCTGGACCATGGTTAGCTGTCTCCTAGCTATCCCTGGACCGTGGTTAACTGTCTCCCAGCTATCCATGAACCAGGGTTAGCTGTCTCCTAGGTACAGTGCCTTGCAAAAGTATTCACCCCCTTGGCATTTTTACTATGTTGTTGCATTACAACCTGTAATTTCAATGTATTTGGATTTCATGGAATGGACCTACACAAAATAGTCCAAAATGGTGAAGTGAAAAATATTACTTGTTTCCAGAACGTCAACAAAAAGTATATGTATTCACCCCCTTTACTATGAAGCCCCTAAATCAAATCTGGTGCAACCAAATACCTTCAGAAGTCACATAACTAGTTAAATAAAGTCCACCTGTGTGCAATCTAACTGTCACAGGATCTCAGTATATATACACCTGTTCTGAAATGCCCCAGAGTCTGCAACACCACTAAGCAAGGGGCACCACCAAGCAAGTGACACCATGAAGACCAAGGAGCTCACCAAACAGGTCAGGGACAACGTTGTGGAGATGTACAGATCAGGGTTGGGGTATAAAAAAATATCAGAAACTTTGAACATCCCACTGAGCACCATTAATCCATTATTAAAGAATGGAAAGCATATGGCACAACAACAAACCTGCCAAGAGAGGGCCGTCCTCCAAAACTCACGTACCAGGCAAGGAGGGTGGGCATTAAACAGAGAGACAACAAAGAGACCAAAGATAACCCTGATGGATCTGCAAAGCTCCACAGCGGAGACTGGAGTATCTGTCCGTAGGACCACTTTAAGCCGTACACTCCACAGAGCTGGGCTTTACAGAAGAGTGTGTCCAGAAAAAAGCCATTGTTTAAAGAAAAAAATAAACAAACACATTTGGTGTTTTCCAAAAGGCATGTGGGAGACTCCCCAAACATATGGAAGAAGGTACTCACGTCAGGTGAGACTAAAATGTAGCTTTTTTGGCCATCAAGGAAAACGCTATGTCTGGGGCAAATCCCACACCTCTCATCGCCCCAAGAACACCATCCCCACAGTGAAGCATGGTAGTGGCAGCATCATGCTGCGGGGGTGTTTTTCATTGGCAGGGACTGGGAAACTGGTCAGAATTGAAGGAATGATTGATGGCGCTAAATACAGGGAAATTCTTGAGGGAAACCTGTTTCAGTCTTCCAGAGATTTGAGACTGGGACGGAGGTTCACCTTCCAGCAGGACAATGACCCTAAGCATACTGCTAAAGCAACACAACACGTGGTTTAAGGGGAAACATTCAAAAGCCCAGATCTCAATCCAATTGAGAAGCTGTGGCATGACTTGAACTTGAAGGAGCTGGAGTAGATTGGTCTTGAAGAGTGGGCAAAAATCCCAGTGGCTAGATGTGCCAAGAGACTTTTTTATTTTTTTATTTTTTAACCTTTATTTAACCAGGCAAGTCAGTTAAGAACAAATTCTTATTTTCAATGACGGCCTGGGGACAGTGGGTTAACTGCCTGTTCAGGGGCAGAACGACAGATTTGTACCTTGTCAGCTGGGGGGTTTGAACTCACAACCTTCCAGTTACTAGTCCAACGCTCTAACCACTAGGCTACCCTGCCGCTGTAATTGCTGCAAAAAGTGTCTCTACAAAGTATTGACTTTGGGGGGTGAATAGTTATGCACGCTCAAGTTTTCAGTTTTTTTGTCTTATTTCTTGTCTGTTTCACAATGAGAAATATTGTGCATCTTCAAAGTGGTAGGCATGTGTTAATCAAATGATACAAACCCCCCAAACCCCCCATTTTAATTCCAGGTTGTAAGGCAACAAAAATGACAAGGGGGTGAATACTTTTGCAAGCCGCTGTACGTGTGTCTAACACCATGCTGGGCTCACTGCTACTTACGGCCATGTAAAATAGACAGGTTATGGAACAGTTAGTCAAGCCCAGAACCCCTACAATAACATTTGATTGATTTGATTGCATATATAATAACTGAGCTGTATTGTGATTGGCTAACAGGATAACTGCCCCGCCCTGCCAAACTCCGGACAGGAAGACCTTGACAATGATCGCCTTGGAGATGCCTGTGACCCTGATGACGACAACGACGATGTCTTCGATGAGAGGGTGAGGGTGAGGCTTTGTGTGTGTGTTTCTGTGTGTGTGTTTATTCCATTGTGTGTATGCTCCCTAGGATAACTGCCCTGGACACTACAACCCCCGTCAGTTTGACTCTGACAGAGATGGAGTTGGAGACCGCTGTGATAACTGTCCCTTCACCCCCAACCCTTCACAGACTGATACAGACAGCAACGGAGAGGGAGACGCCTGCAGTATCGACATGGATGGAGACGGTTTGTTTGGTTTGTTTGTGTTTGTTTGTGTTTGTGTGTGTGTGTGTGTGTGTGTGTGTGTGTGTGTGTGTGTGTGTGTGTGTGTGTGTGTGTGTGTGTGTGTGTGTGTGTGTGCAGGGTTGGGTAGGTTACTTTCTAAATGTTATTTGTTAGAAGTTACCAGTCCAAAATTGTCGTCTGTAAACTAACTTTAGATTACCCAACCTCACTAAACTTAATCTTATTACTTTCAGTTACTTTTGGATACTTCCCCCTTAACAGGAGTCGACGAAGACACAAGGGATCCATCAAATGCATTTGGTGTCATCATAGTGGTCTCTGATTGGTGGTCATCATTTGG